>NW_026972396.1:0-187891 GCF_036711695.1 Zophobas morio | reverse complement strand
AAAATACAGTTTCTAGCTAAAATTTGATGGTTTCGTTGCACTTTCCGAGCCCATAGGGTATCTGAGTGGCTTAAAAGTACAAGAAAACACTTCAAAAGTGACGTTTCTGAAGAATTTTAACAGTTTTCTTGTATCTACGAATGCCAGAATGCATAAAATTGACCTAAACGTCTCCTTTTCCTATTTTGAGTCGATTCTGCATGCTTTAAGTGTGTTTGGTGGCTCAGAACCATCAAAAAACGTTGAAATATAGTTCAAATTCAATAAAAATCGACAAAAATACAGTTTCTAGCTAAAATTTGATGGTTTCGTTGCACTTTCCGAGCCCGTAGGGTATCTGAGTGGCTTAAAAGTACAAGAAAACACTTCAAAAGTGACGTTTCTGAAGAATTTTAACAGTTTTCTTGTATCTACCAACGCCAGAATGCATAAAATTGACCTAAACGTCTCCTTTTCCTATTCTGAGTCGATTCTGCATGCTTTAAGTGTGTTTGGTGGCTCAGAACCATCAAAAAACGTTGAAATATAGTTCAAATTCAATAAAAATCGACAAAAATACAGTTTCTAGCTATAATTTGATGGTTTCGTTGCACTTTCCGAGCCCGTAGGGTATCTGAGTGGCTTAAAAGTACAAGAAAACACTTCAAAAGTGACGTTTCTGAAGAATTTTAACAGTTTTCTTGTATCTACGAACGCCAGAATGCATAAAATTGACCTAAACGTCTCCTTTTCCTATTCTGAGTCGATTCTGCATGCTTTAAGTGTGTTTGGTGGCTCAGAACCATCAAAAAACGTTGAAATATAGTTCAAATTCAATAAAAATCGACAAAAATACAGTTTCTAGCTAAAATTTGATGGTTTCGTTGCACTTTCCGAGCCCGTAGGGTATCTGAGTGGCTTAAAAGTACAAGAAAACACTTCAAAAGTGACGTTTCTGAAGAATTTTAACAGTTTTCTTGTATCTACGAACGCCAGAATGCATAAAATTGACCTAAACGTCTCCTTTTCCTATTCTGAGTCGATTCTGCATGCTTTAAGTGTGTTTGGTGGCTCAGAACCATCAAAAAACGTTGAAATATAGTTCAAATTCAATAAAAATCGACAAAAATACAGTTTCTAGCTAAAATTTGATGGTTTCGTTGCACTTTCCGAGCCCGTAGGGTATCTGAGTGGCTTAAAAGTACAAGAAAACACTTCAAAAGTGACGTTTCTGAAGAATTTTAACAGTTTTCTTGTATCTACGAACGCCAGAATGCATAAAATTGACCTAAACGTCTCCTTTTCCTATTCTGAGTCGATTCTGCATGCTTTAAGTGTGTTTGGTGGCTCAGAACCATCAAAAAACGTTGAAATATAGTTCAAATTCAATAAAAATCGACAAAAATACAGTTTCTAGCTAAAATTTGATGGTTTCGTTGCACTTTCCGAGCCCGTAGGGTATCTGAGTGGCTTAAAAGTACAAGAAAACACTTCAAAAGTGACGTTTCTGAAGAATTTTAACAGTTTTCTTGTATCTACGAACGCCAGAATGCATAAAATTGACCTAAACGTCTCCTTTTCCTATTCTGAGTCGATTCTGCATGCTTTAAGTGTGTTTGGTGGCTCAGAACCATCAAAAAACGTTGAAATATAGTTCAAATTCAATAAAAGTCGACAAAAATACAGTTTCTAGCTAAAATTTGATGGTTTCGTTGCACTTTCCGAGCCCGTAGGGTATCTGAGTGGCTTAAAAGTACAAGAAAACACTTCAAAAGTGACGTTTCTGAAGAATTTTAACAGTTTTCTTGTATCTACGAACGCCAGAATGCATAAAATTGACCTAAACGTCTCCTTTTCCTATTCTGAGTCGATTCTGCATGCTTTAAGTGTGTTTGGTGGCTCAGAACCATCAAAAAACGTTGAAATATAGTTCAAATTCAATAAAAATCGACAAAAATACAGTTTCTAGCTAAAATTTGATGGTTTCGTTGCACTTTCCGAGCCCGTAGGGTATCTGAGTGGCTTAAAAGTACAAGAAAACACTTCAAAAGTGACGTTTCTGAAGAATTTTAACAGTTTTCTTGTATCTACGAACGCCAGAATGCATAAAATTGACCTAAACGTCTCCTTTTCCTATTCTGAGTCGATTCTGCATGCTTTAAGTGTGTTTGGTGGCTCAGAACCATCAAAAAACGTTGAAATATAGTTCAAATTCAATAAAAATCGACAAAAATACAGTTTCTAGCTAAAATTTGATGGTTTCGTTGCACTTTCCGAGCCCGTAGGGTATCTGAGTGGCTTAAAAGTACAAGAAAACACTTCAAAAGTGACGTTTCTGAAGAATTTTAACAGTTTTCTTGTATCTACGAACGCCAGAATGCATAAAATTGACCTAAACGTCTCCTTTTCCTATTCTGAGTCGATTCTGCATGCTTTAAGTGTGTTTGGTGGCTCAGAACCATCAAAAAACGTTGAAATATAGTTCAAATTCAATAAAAATCGACAAAAATACAGTTTCTAGCTAAAATTTGATGGTTTCGTTGCACTTTCCGAGCCCGTAGGGTATCTGAGTGGCTTAAAAGTACAAGAAAACACTTCAAAAGTGACGTTTCTGAAGAATTTTAACAGTTTTCTTGTATCTACGAACGCCAGAATGCATAAAATTGACCTAAACGTCTCCTTTTCCTATTCTGAGTCGATTCTGCATGCTTTAAGTGTGTTTGGTGGCTCAGAACCATCAAAAAACGTTGAAATATAGTTCAAATTCAATAAAAATCGACAAAAATACAGTTTCTAGCTAAAATTTGATGGTTTCGTTGCACTTTCCGAGCCGCTGGTAATTGGGGATCTGAGTGGCTTAAAAGTACAAGAAAACACTTCAAAAGTGACGTTTCTGAAGAATTTTAACAGTTTTCTTGTATCTACGAACGCCAGAATGCATAAAATTGACCTAAACGTCTCCTTTTCCTATTCTGAGTCGATTCTGCATGCTTTAAGTGTGTTTGTTGGCTCAGAACCATCAAAAAACGTTGAAATATAGTTCAAATTCAATAAAAATCGACAAAAATACAGTTTCTAGCTAAAATTTGATGGTTTCGTTGCACTTTCCGAGCCCGTAGGGTATCTGAGTGGCTTAAAAGTACAAGAAAACACTTCAAAAGTGACGTTTCTGAAGAATTTTAACAGTTTTCTTGTATCTACGAACGCCAGAATGCATAAAATTGACCTAAACGTCTCCTTTTCCTATTCTGAGTCGATTCTGCATGCTTTAAGTGTGTTTGGTGGCTCAGAACCATCAAAAAACGTTGAAATATAGTTCAAATTCAATAAAAATCGACAAAAATACAGTTTCTAGCTAAAATTTGATGGTTTCGTTGCACTTTCCGAGCCCGTAGGGTATCTGAGTGGCTTAAAAGTACAAGAAAACACTTCAAAAGTGACGTTTCTG
This sequence comes from Zophobas morio, assembly GCF_036711695.1. NCBI lineage: Eukaryota > Metazoa > Arthropoda > Insecta > Coleoptera > Tenebrionidae > Zophobas > Zophobas morio. Next base: position 184,464 of record NW_026972396.1, on the reverse strand, counting down.
AAGAATTTTAACAGTTTTCTTGTATCTACGAACGCCAGAATGCATAAAATTGACCTAAACGTCTCCTTTTCCTATTCTGAGTCGATTCTGCATGCTTTAAGTGTGTTTGGTGGCTCAGAACCATCAAAAAACGTTGAAATATAGTTCAAATTCAATAAAAATCGACAAAAATACAGTTTCTAGCTAAAATTTGATGGTTTCGTTGCACTTTCCGAGCCCGTAGGGTATCTGAGTGGCTTAAAAGTACAAGAAAACACTTCAAAAGTGACGTTTCTGAAGAATTTTAACAGTTTTCTTGTATCTACGAACGCCAGAATGCATAAAATTGACCTAAACGTCTCCTTTTCCTATTCTGAGTCGATTCTGCATGCTTTAAGTGTGTTTGGTGGCTCAGAACCATCAAAAAACGTTGAAATATAGTTCAAATTCAATAAAAATCGACAAAAATACAGTTTCTAGCTAAAATTTGATGGTTTCGTTGCACTTTCCGAGCCCGTAGGGTATCTGAGTGGCTTAAAAGTACAAGAAAACACTTCAAAAGTGACGTTTCTGAAGAATTTTAACAGTTTTCTTGTATCTACGAACGCCAGAATGCATAAAATTGACCTAAACGTCTCCTTTTCCTATTCTGAGTCGATTCTGCATGCTTTAAGTGTGTTTGGTGGCTCAGAACCATCAAAAAACGTTGAAATATAGTTCAAATTCAATAAAAATCGACAAAAATACAGTTTCTAGCTAAAATTTGATGGTTTCGTTGCACTTTCCGAGCCCGTAGGGTATCTGAGTGGCTTAAAAGTACAAGAAAACACTTCAAAAGTGACGTTTCTGAAGAATTTTAACAGTTTTCTTGTATCTACGAACGCCAGAATGCATAAAATTGACCTAAACGTCTCCTTTTCCTATTCTGAGTCGATTCTGCATGCTTTAAGTGTGTTTGGTGGCTCAGAACCATCAAAAAACGTTGAAATATAGTTCAAATTCAATAAAAATCGACAAAAATACAGTTTCTAGCTAAAATTTGATGGTTTCGTTGCACTTTCCGAGCCCGTAGGGTATCTGAGTGGCTTAAAAGTACAAGAAAACACTTCAAAAGTGACGTTTCTGAAGAATTTTAACAGTTTTCTTGTATCTACGAACGCCAGAATGCATAAAATTGACCTAAACGTCTCCTTTTCCTATTCTGAGTCGATTCTGCATGCTTTAAGTGTGTTTGGTGGCTCAGAACCATCAAAAAACGTTGAAATATAGTTCAAATTCAATAAAAATCGACAAAAATACAGTTTCTAGCTAAAATTTGATGGTTTCGTTGCACTTTCCGAGCCCGTAGGGTATCTGAGTGGCTTAAAAGTACAAGAAAACACTTCAAAAGTGACGTTTCTGAAGAATTTTAACAGTTTTCTTGTATCTACGAACGCCAGAATGCATAAAATTGACCTAAACGTCTCCTTTTCCTATTCTGAGTCGATTCTGCATGCTTTAAGTGTGTTTGGTGGCTCAGAACCATCAAAAAACGTTGAAATATAGTTCAAATTCAATAAAAATCGACAAAAATACAGTTTCTAGCTAAAATTTGATGGTTTCGTTGCACTTTCCGAGCCCGTAGGGTATCTGAGTGGCTTAAAAGTACAAGAAAACACTTCAAAAGTGACGTTTCTGAAGAATTTTAACAGTTTTCTTGTATCTACGAACGCCAGAATGCATAAAATTGACCTAAACGTCTCCTTTTCCTATTCTGAGTCGATTCTGCATGCTTTAAGTGTGTTTGGTGGCTCAGAACCATCAAAAAACGTTGAAATATAGTTCAAATTCAATAAAAATCGACAAAAATACAGTTTCTAGCTAAAATTTGATGGTTTCGTTGCACTTTCCGAGCCCGTAGGGTATCTGAGTGGCTTAAAAGTACAAGAAAACACTTCAAAAGTGACGTTTCTGAAGAATTTTAACAGTTTTCTTGTATCTACGAACGCCAGAATGCATAAAATTGACCTAAACGTCTCCTTTTCCTATTCTGAGTCGATTCTGCATGCTTTAAGTGTGTTTGGTGGCTCAGAACCATCAAAAAACGTTGAAATATAGTTCAAATTCAATAAAAATCGACAAAAATACAGTTTCTAGCTAAAATTTGATGGTTTCGTTGCACTTTCCGAGCCCGTAGGGTATCTGAGTGGCTTAAAAGTACAAGAAAACACTTCAAAAGTGACGTTTCTGAAGAATTTTAACAGTTTTCTTGTATCTACGAACGCCAGAATGCATAAAATTGACCTAAACGTCTCCTTTTCCTATTCTGAGTCGATTCTGCATGCTTTAAGTGTGTTTGGTGGCTCAGAACCATCAAAAAACGTTGAAATATAGTTCAAATTCAATAAAAATCGACAAAAATACAGTTTCTAGCTAAAATTTGATGGTTTCGTTGCACTTTCCGAGCCCGTAGGGTATCTGAGTGGCTTAAAAGTACAAGAAAACACTTCAAAAGTGACGTTTCTGAAGAATTTTAACAGTTTTCTTGTATCTACGAACGCCAGAATGCATAAAATTGACCTAAACGTCTCCTTTTCCTATTCTGAGTCGATTCTGCATGCTTTAAGTGTGTTTGGTGGCTCAGAACCATCAAAAAACGTTGAAATATAGTTCAAATTCAATAAAAATCGACAAAAATACAGTTTCTAGCTAAAATTTGATGGTTTCGTTGCACTTTCCGAGCCCGTAGGGTATCTGAGTGGCTTAAAAGTACAAGAAAACACTTCAAAAGTGACGTTTCTGAAGAATTTTAACAGTTTTCTTGTATCTACGAACGCCAGAATGCATAAAATTGACCTAAACGTCTCCTTTTCCTATTCTGAGTCGATTCTGCATGCTTTAAGTGTGTTTGGTGGCTCAGAACCATCAAAAAACGTTGAAATATAGTTCAAATTCAATAAAAATCGACAAAAATACAGTTTCTAGCTAAAATTTGATGGTTTCGTTGCACTTTCCGAGCCCGTAGGGTATCTGAGTGGCTTAAAAGTACAAGAAAACACTTCAAAAGTGACGTTTCTGAAGAATTTTAACAGTTTTCTTGTATCTACGAACGCCAGAATGCATAAAATTGACCTAAACGTCTCCTTTTCCTATTCTGAGTCGATTCTGCATGCTTTAAGTGTGTTTGGTGGCTCAGAACCATCAAAAAACGTTGAAATATAGTTCAAATTCAATAAAAATCGACAAAAATACAGTTTCTAGCTAAAATTTGATGGTTTCGTTGCACTTTCCGAGCCCGTAGGGTATCTGAGTGGCTTAAAAGTACAAGAAAACACTTCAAAAGTGACGTTTCTGAAGAATTTTAACAGTTTTCTTGTATCTACGAACGCCAGAATGCATAAAATTGACCTAAACGTCTCCTTTTCCTATTCTGAGTCGATTCTGCATGCTTTAAGTGTGTTTGGTGGCTCAGAACCATCAAAAAACGTTGAAATATAGTTCAAATTCAATAAAAATCGACAAAAATACAGTTTCTAGCTAAAATTTGATGGTTTCGTTGCACTTTCCGAGCCCGTAGGGTATCTGAGTGGCTTAAAAGTACAAGAAAACACTTCAAAAGTGACGTTTCTGAAGAATTTTAACAGTTTTCTTGTATCTACGAACGCCAGAATGCATAAAATTGACCTAAACGTCTCCTTTTCCTATTCTGAGTCGATTCTGCATGCTTTAAGTGTGTTTGGTGGCTCAGAACCATCAAAAAACGTTGAAATATAGTTCAAATTCAATAAAAATCGACAAAAATACAGTTTCTAGCTAAAATTTGATGGTTTCGTTGCACTTTCCGAGCCCGTAGGGTATCTGAGTGGCTTAAAAGTACAAGAAAACACTTCAAAAGTGACGTTTCTGAAGAATTTTAACAGTTTTCTTGTATCTACGAACGCCAGAATGCATAAAATTGACCTAAACGTCTCCTTTTCCTATTCTGAGTCGATTCTGCATGCTTTAAGTGTGTTTGGTGGCTCAGAACCATCAAAAAACGTTGAAATATAGTTCAAATTCAATAAAAATCGACAAAAATACAGTTTCTAGCTAAAATTTGATGGTTTCGTTGCACTTTCCGAGCCCGTAGGGTATCTGAGTGGCTTAAAAGTACAAGAAAACACTTCAAAAGTGACGTTTCTGAAGAATTTTAACAGTTTTCTTGTATCTACGAACGCCAGAATGCATAAAATTGACCTAAACGTCTCCTTTTCCTATTCTGAGTCGATTCTGCATGCTTTAAGTGTGTTTGGTGGCTCAGAACCATCAAAAAACGTTGAAATATAGTTCAAATTCAATAAAAATCGACAAAAATACAGTTTCTAGCTAAAATTTGATGGTTTCGTTGCACTTTCCGAGCCCGTAGGGTATCTGAGTGGCTTAAAAGTACAAGAAAACACTTCAAAAGTGACGTTTCTGAAGAATTTTAACAGTTTTCTTGTATCTACGAACGCCAGAATGCATAAAATTGACCTAAACGTCTCCTTTTCCTATTCTGAGTCGATTCTGCATGCTTTAAGTGTGTTTGGTGGCTCAGAACCATCAAAAAACGTTGAAATATAGTTCAAATTCAATAAAAATCGACAAAAATACAGTTTCTAGCTAAAATTTGATGGTTTCGTTGCACTTTCCGAGCCGGTTGGGTATCTGAGTGGCTTAAAAGTACAAGAAAACACTTCAAAAGTGACGTTTCTGAAGAATTTTAACAGTTTTCTTGTATCTACGAACGCCAGAATGCATAAAATTGACCTAAACGTCTCCTTTTCCTATTCTGAGTCGATTCTGCATGCTTTAAGTGTGTTTGGTGGCTCAGAACCATCAAAAAACGTTGAAATATAGTTCAAATTCAATAAAAATCGACAAAAATACAGTTTCTAGCTAAAATTTGATGGTTTCGTTGCACTTTCCGAGCCCGTAGGGTATCTGAGTGGCTTAAAAGTACAAGAAAACACTTCAAAAGTGACGTTTCTGAAGAATTTTAACAGTTTTCTTGTATCTACGAACGCCAGAATGCATAAAATTGACCTAAACGTCTCCTTTTCCTATTCTGAGTCGATTCTGCATGCTTTAAGTGTGTTTGGTGGCTCAGAACCATCAAAAAACGTTGAAATATAGTTCAAATTCAATAAAAATCGACAAAAATACAGTTTCTAGCTAAAATTTGATGGTTTCGTTGCACTTTCCGAGCCCGTAGGGTATCTGAGTGGCTTAAAAGTACAAGAAAACACTTCAAAAGTGACGTTTCTGAAGAATTTTAACAGTTTTCTTGTATCTACGAACGCCAGAATGCATAAAATTGACCTAAACGTCTCCTTTTCCTATTCTGAGTCGATTCTGCATGCTTTAAGTGTGTTTGGTGGCTCAGAACCATCAAAAAACGTTGAAATATAGTTCAAATTCAATAAAAATCGACAAAAATACAGTTTCTAGCTAAAATTTGATGGTTTCGTTGCACTTTCCGAGCCCGTAGGGTATCTGAGTGGCTTAAAAGTACAAGAAAACACTTCAAAAGTGACGTTTCTGAAGAATTTTAACAGTTTTCTTGTATCTACGAACGCCAGAATGCATAAAATTGACCTAAACGTCTCCTTTTCCTATTCTGAGTCGATTCTGCATGCTTTAAGTGTGTTTGGTGGCTCAGAACCATCAAAAAACGTTGAAATATAGTTCAAATTCAATAAAAATCGACAAAAATACAGTTTCTAGCTAAAATTTGATGGTTTCGTTGCACTTTCCGAGCCGTAGGGTATCTGAGTGGCTTAAAAGTACAAGAAAACACTTCAAAAGTGACGTTTCTGAAGAATTTTAACAGTTTTCTTGTATCTACGAACGCCAGAATGCATAAAATTGACCTAAACGTCTCCTTTTCCTATTCTGAGTCGATTCTGCATGCTTTAAGTGTGTTTGGTGGCTCAGAACCATCAAAAAACGTTGAAATATAGTTCAAATTCAATAAAAATCGACAAAAATACAGTTTCTAGCTAAAATTTGATGGTTTCGTTGCACTTTCCGAGCCCGTAGGGTATCTGAGTGGCTTAAAAGTACAAGAAAACACTTCAAAAGTGACGTTTCTGAAGAATTTTAACAGTTTTCTTGTATCTACGAACGCCAGAATGCATAAAATTGACCTAAACGTCTCCTTTTCCTATTCTGAGTCGATTCTGCATGCTTTAAGTGTGTTTGGTGGCTCAGAACCATCAAAAAACGTTGAAATATAGTTCAAATTCAATAAAAATCGACAAAAATACAGTTTCTAGCTAAAATTTGATGGTTTCGTTGCACTTTCCGAGCCCGTAGGGTATCTGAGTGGCTTAAAAGTACAAGAAAACACTTCAAAAGTGACGTTTCTGAAGAATTTTAACAGTTTTCTTGTATCTACGAACGCCAGAATGCATAAAATTGACCTAAACGTCTCCTTTTCCTATTCTGAGTCGATTCTGCATGCTTTAAGTGTGTTTGGTGGCTCAGAACCATCAAAAAACGTTGAAATATAGTTCAAATTCAATAAAAATCGACAAAAATACAGTTTCTAGCTAAAATTTGATGGTTTCGTTGCACTTTCCGAGCCCGTAGGGTATCTGAGTGGCTTAAAAGTACAAGAAAACACTTCAAAAGTGACGTTTCTGAAGAATTTTAACAGTTTTCTTGTATCTACGAACGCCAGAATGCATAAAATTGACCTAAACGTCTCCTTTTCCTATTCTGAGTCGATTCTGCATGCTTTAAGTGTGTTTGGTGGCTCAGAACCATCAAAAAACGTGAAATATAGTTCAAATTCAATAAAAATCGACAAAAATACAGTTTCTAGCTAAAATTTGATGGTTTCGTTGCACTTTCCGAGCCCGTAGGGTATCTGAGTGGCTTAAAAGTACAAGAAAACACTTCAAAAGTGACGTTTCTGAAGAATTTTAACAGTTTTCTTGTATCTACGAACGCCAGAATGCATAAAATTGACCTAAACGTCTCCTTTTCCTATTCTGAGTCGATTCTGCATGCTTTAAGTGTGTTTGGTGGCTCAGAACCATCAAAAAACGTTGAAATATAGTTCAAATTCAATAAAAATCGACAAAAATACAGTTTCTAGCTAAAATTTGATGGTTTCGTTGCACTTTCCGAGCCCGTAGGGTATCTGAGTGGCTTAAAAGTACAAGAAAACACTTCAAAAGTGACGTTTCTGAAGAATTTTAACAGTTTTCTTGTATCTACGAACGCCAGAATGCATAAAATTGACCTAAACGTCTCCTTTTCCTATTCTGAGTCGATTCTGCATGCTTTAAGTGTGTTTGGTGGCTCAGAACCATCAAAAAACGTTGAAATATAGTTCAAATTCAATAAAAATCGACAAAAATACAGTTTCTAGCTAAAATTTGATGGTTTCGTTGCACTTTCCGAGCCCGTAGGGGGTCTGAGTGGCTTAAAAGTACAAGAAAACACTTCAAAAGTGACGTTTCTGAAGAATTTTAACAGTTTTCTTGTATCTACGAACGCCAGAATGCATAAAATTGACCTAAACGTCTCCTTTTCCTATTCTGAGTCGATTCTGCATGCTTTAAGTGTGTTTGGTGGCTCAGAACCATCAAACAACGTTGAAATATAGTTCAAATTCAATAAAAATCGACAAAAATACAGTTTCTAGCTAAAATTTGATGGTTTCGTTGCACTTTCCGAGCCCGTAGGGTATCTGAGTGGCTTAAAAGTACAAGAAAACACTTCAAAAGTGACGTTTCTGAAGAATTTTAACAGTTTTCTTGTATCTACGAACGCCAGAATGCATAAAATTGACCTAAACGTCTCCTTTTCCTATTCTGAGTCGATTCTGCATGCTTTAAGTGTGTTTGGTGGCTCAGAACCATCAAAAAACGTTGAAATATAGTTCAAATTCAATAAAAATCGACAAAAATACAGTTTCTAGCTAAAATTTGATGGTTTCGTTGCACTTTCCGAGCCCGTAGGGGGTCTGAGTGGCTTAAAAGTACAAGAAAACACTTCAAAAGTGACGTTTCTGAAGAATTTTAACAGTTTTCTTGTATCTACGAACGCCAGAATGCATAAAATTGACCTAAACGTCTCCTTTTCCTATTCTGAGTCGATTCTGCATGCTTTAAGTGTGTTTGGTGGCTCAGAACCATCAAACAACGTTGAAATATAGTTCAAATTCAATAAAAATCGACAAAAATACAGTTTCTAGCTAAAATTTGATGGTTTCGTTGCACTTTCCGAGCCCGTAGGGTATCTGAGTGGCTTAAAAGTACAAGAAAACACTTCAAAAGTGACGTTTCTGAAGAATTTTAACAGTTTTCTTGTATCTACGAACGCCAGAATGCATAAAATTGACCTAAACGTCTCCTTTTCCTATTCTGAGTCGATTCTGCATGCTTTAAGTGTGTTTGGTGGCTCAGAACCATCAAAAAACGTTGAAATATAGTTCAAATTCAATAAATATCGACAAAAATACAGTTTCTAGCTAAAATTTGATGGTTTCGTTGCACTTTCCGAGCCCGTAGGGTATCTGAGTGGCTTAAAAGTACAAGAAAACACTTCAAAAGTGACGTTTCTGAAGAATTTTAACAGTTTTCTTGTATCTACGAACGCCAGAATGCATAAAATTGACCTAAACGTCTCCTTTTCCTATTCTGAGTCGATTCTGCATGCTTTAAGTGTGTTTGGTGGCTCAGAACCATCAAAAAACGTTGAAATATAGTTCAAATTCAATAAAAATCGACAAAAATACAGTTTCTAGCTAAAATTTGATGGTTTCGTTGCACTTTCCGAGCCCGTAGGGGGTCTGAGTGGCTTAAAAGTACAAGAAAACACTTCAAAAGTGACGTTTCTGAAGAATTTTAACAGTTTTCTTGTATCTACGAACGCCAGAATGCATAAAATTGACCTAAACGTCTCCTTTTCCTATTCTGAGTCGATTCTGCATGCTTTAAGTGTGTTTGGTGGCTCAGAACCATCAAACAACGTTGAAATATAGTTCAAATTCAATAAAAATCGACAAAAATACAGTTTCTAGCTAAAATTTGATGGTTTCGTTGCACTTTCCGAGCCCGTAGGGTATCTGAGTGGCTTAAAAGTACAAGAAAACACTTCAAAAGTGACGTTTCTGAAGAATTTTAACAGTTTTCTTGTATCTACGAACGCCAGAATGCATAAAATTGACCTAAACGTCTCCTTTTCCTATTCTGAGTCGATTCTGCATGCTTTAAGTGTGTTTGGTGGCTCAGAACCATCAAAAAACGTTGAAATATAGTTCAAATTCAATAAAAATCGACAAAAATACAGTTTCTAGCTAAAATTTGATGGTTTCGTTGCACTTTCCGAGCCCGTAGGGTATCTGAGTGGCTTAAAAGTACAAGAAAACACTTCAAAAGTGACGTTTCTGAAGAATTTTAACAGTTTTCTTGTATCTACGAACGCCAGAATGCATAAAATTGACCTAAACGTCTCCTTTTCCTATTCTGAGTCGATTCTGCATGCTTTAAGTGTGTTTGGTGGTTCAGAACCATCAAAAAACGTTGAAATATAGTTCAAATTCAATAAAAATCGACAAAAATACAGTTTCTAGCTAAAATTTGATGGCTTCGTTGCACTTTCCGAGCCCGTAGGGTATCTGAGTGGCTTAAAAGTACAAGAAAACACTTCAAAAGTGACGTTTCTGAAGAATTTTAACAGTTTTCTTGTATCTACGAACGCCAGAATGCATAAAATTGACCTAAACGTCTCCTTTTCCTATTCTGAGTCGATTCTGCATGCTTTAAGTGTGTTTGGTGGCTAAGAACCATCAAAAAACGTTGAACTATAGTTCAAATTCAATAAAAATCGACAAAAATACAGTTTCTAGCTAAAATTTGATGGTTTCGTTGCACTTTCCGAGCCCGTAGGGTATCTGAGTGGCTTAAAAGTACAAGAAAACACTTCAAAAGTGACGTTTCTGAAGAATTTTAACAGTTTTCTTGTATCTACGAACGCCAGAATGCATAAAATTGACCTAAACGTCTCCTTTTCCTATTCTGAGTCGATTCTGCATGCTTTAAGTGTGTTTGGTGGCTCAGAACCATCAAAAAACGTTGAAATATAGTTCAAATTCAATAAATATCGACAAAAATACAGTTTCTAGCTAAAATTTGATGGTTTCGTTGCACTTTCCGAGCCCGTAGGGTATCTGAGTGGCTTAAAAGTACAAGAAAACACTTCAAAAGTGACGTTTCTGAAGAATTTTAACAGTTTTCTTGTATCTACGAACGCCAGAATGCATAAAATTGACCTAAACGTCTCCTTTTCCTATTCTGAGTCGATTCTGCATGCTTTAAGTGTGTTTGGTGGCTCAGAACCATCAAAAAACGTGAAATATAGTTCAAATTCAATAAAAATCGACAAAAATACAGTTTCTAGCTAAAATTTGATGGTTTCGTTGCACTTTCCGAGCCCGTAGGGTATCTGAGTGGCTTAAAAGTACAAGAAAACACTTCAAAAGTGACGTTTCTGAAGAATTTTAACAGTTTTCTTGTATCTACGAACGCCAGAATGCATAAAATTGACCTAAACGTCTCCTTTTCCTATTCTGAGTCGATTCTGCATGCTTTAAGTGTGTTTGTTGGCTCAGAACCATCAAAAAACGTTGAAATATAGTTCAAATTCAATAAAAATCGACAAAAATACAGTTTCTAGCTAAAATTTGATGGTTTCGTTGCACTTTCCGAGCCCGTAGGGTATCTGAGTGGCTTAAAAGTACAAGAAAACACTTCAAAAGTGACGTTTCTGAAGAATTTTAACAGTTTTCTTGTATCTACGAACGCCAGAATGCATAAAATTGACCTAAACGTCTCCTTTTCCTATTCTGAGTCGATTCTGCATGCTTTAAGTGTGTTTGGTGGCTCAGAACCATCAAAAAACGTTGAAATATAGTTCAAATTCAATAAAAATCGACAAAAATACAGTTTCTAGCTAAAATTTGATGGTTTCGTTGCACTTTCCGAGCCCGTAGGGGGTCTGAGTGGCTTAAAAGTACAAGAAAACACTTCAAAAGTGACGTTTCTGAAGAATTTTAACAGTTTTCTTGTATCTACGAACGCCAGAATGCATAAAATTGACCTAAACGTCTCCTTTTCCTATTCTGAGTCGATTCTGCATGCTTTAAGTGTGTTTGGTGGCTCAGAACCATCAAACAACGTTGAAATATAGTTCAAATTCAATAAAAATCGACAAAAATACAGTTTCTAGCTAAAATTTGATGGTTTCGTTGCACTTTCCGAGCCCGTAGGGTATCTGAGTGGCTTAAAAGTACAAGAAAACACTTCAAAAGTGACGTTTCTGAAGAATTTTAACAGTTTTCTTGTATCTACGAACGCCAGAATGCATAAAATTGACCTAAACGTCTCCTTTTCCTATTCTGAGTCGATTCTGCATGCTTTAAGTGTGTTTGGTGGCTCAGAACCATCAAAAAACGTTGAAATATAGTTCAAATTCAATAAAAATCGACAAAAATACAGTTTCTAGCTAAAATTTGATGGTTTCGTTGCACTTTCCGAGCCCGTAGGGTATCTGAGTGGCTTAAAAGTACAAGAAAACACTTCAAAAGTGACGTTTCTGAAGAATTTTAACAGTTTTCTTGTATCTACGAACGCCAGAATGCATAAAATTGACCTAAACGTCTCCTTTTCCTATTCTGAGTCGATTCTGCATGCTTTAAGTGTGTTTGGTGGCTCAGAACCATCAAAAAACGTTGAAATATAGTTCAAATTCAATAAAAATCGACAAAAATACAGTTTCTAGCTAAAATTTGATGGTTTCGTTGCACTTTCCGAGCCCGTAGGGTATCTGAGTGGCTTAAAAGTACAAGAAAACACTTCAAAAGTGACGTTTCTGAAGAATTTTAACAGTTTTCTTGTATCTACGAACGCCAGAATGCATAAAATTGACCTAAACGTCTCCTTTTCCTATTCTGAGTCGATTCTGCATGCTTTAAGTGTGTTTGGTGGCTCAGAACCATCAAAAAACGTTGAACTATAGTTCAAATTCAATAAAAATTGAGAAAAATACAGTTTCTAGCTAAAATTTGATGGTTTCGTTGCACTTTCCGAGCCCGTAGGGTATCTGAGTGGCTTAAAAGTACAAGAAAACACTTCAAAAGTGACGTTTCTGAAGAATTTTAACAGTTTTCTTGTATCTACGAACGCCAGAATGCATAAAATTGACCTAAACGTCTCCTTTTCCTATTCTGAGTCGATTCTGCATGCTTTAAGTGTGTTTGGTGGCTCAGAACCATCAAAAAACGTTGAAATATAGTTCAAATTCAATAAATATCGACAAAAATACAGTTTCTAGCTAAAATTTGATGGTTTCGTTGCACTTTCCGAGCCCGTAGGGTATCTGAGTGGCTTAAAAGTACAAGAAAACACTTCAAAAGTGACGTTTCTGAAGAATTTTAACAGTTTTCTTGTATCTACGAACGCCAGAATGCATAAAATTGACCTAAACGTCTCCTTTTCCTATTCTGAGTCGATTCTGCATGCTTTAAGTGTGTTTGGTGGCTCAGAACCATCAAAAAACGTGAAATATAGTTCAAATTCAATAAAAATCGACAAAAATACAGTTTCTAGCTAAAATTTGATGGTTTCGTTGCACTTTCCGAGCCCGTAGGGTATCTGAGTGGCTTAAAAGTACAAGAAAACACTTCAAAAGTGACGTTTCTGAAGAATTTTAACAGTTTTCTTGTATCTACGAACGCCAGAATGCATAAAATTGACCTAAACGTCTCCTTTTCCTATTCTGAGTCGATTCTGCATGCTTTAAGTGTGTTTGGTGGCTCAGAACCATCAAAAAACGTTGAAATATAGTTCAAATTCAATAAAAATCGACAAAAATACAGTTTCTAGCTAAAATTTGATGGTTTCGTTGCACTTTCCGAGCCCGTAGGGTATCTGAGTGGCTTAAAAGTACAAGAAAACACTTCAAAAGTGACGTTTCTGAAGAATTTTAACAGTTTTCTTGTATCTACGAACGCCAGAATGCATAAAATTGACCTAAACGTCTCCTTTTCCTATTCTGAGTCGATTCTGCATGCTTTAAGTGTGTTTGGTGGCTCAGAACCATCAAAAAACGTTGAAATATAGTTCAAATTCAATAAAAATCGACAAAAATACAGTTTCTAGCTAAAATTTGATGGTTTCGTTGCACTTTCCGAGCCCGTAGGGTATCTGAGTGGCTTAAAAGTACAAGAAAACACTTCAAAAGTGACGTTTCTGAAGAATTTTAACAGTTTTCTTGTATCTACGAACGCCAGAATGCATAAAATTGACCTAAACGTCTCCTTTTCCTATTCTGAGTCGATTCTGCATGCTTTAAGTGTGTTTGGTGGTTCAGAACCATCAAAAAACGTTGAAATATAGTTCAAATTCAATAAAAATCGACAAAAATACAGTTTCTAGCTAAAATTTGATGGTTTCGTTGCACTTTCCGAGCCCGTAGGGTATCTGAGTGGCTTAAAAGTACAAGAAAACACTTCAAAAGTGACGTTTCTGAAGAATTTTAACAGTTTTCTTGTATCTACGAACGCCAGAATGCATAAAATTGACCTAAACGTCTCCTTTTCCTATTCTGAGTCGATTCTGCATGCTTTAAGTGTGTTTGGTGGCTCAGAACCATCAAAAAACGTTGAACTATAGTTCAAATTCAATAAAAATCGAGAAAAATACAGTTTCTAGCTAAAATTCGATGGTTTCGTTGCACTTTCCGAGCCCGTAGGGTATCTGAGTGGCTTAAAAGTACAAGAAAACACTTCAAAAGTGACGTTTCTGAAGAATTTTAACAGTTTTCTTGTATCTACGAACGCCAGAATGCATAAAATTGACCTAAACGTCTCCTTTTCCTATTCTGAGTCGATTCTGCATGCTTTAAGTGTGTTTGGTGGCTCAGAACCATCAAAAAACGTTGAAATATAGTTCAAATTCAATAAATATCGACAAAAATACAGTTTCTAGCTAAAATTTGATGGTTTCGTTGCACTTTCCGAGCCCGTAGGGTATCTGAGTGGCTTAAAAGTACAAGAAAACACTTCAAAAGTGACGTTTCTGAAGAATTTTAACAGTTTTCTTGTATCTACGAACGCCAGAATGCATAAAATTGACCTAAACGTCTCCTTTTCCTATTCTGAGTCGATTCTGCATGCTTTAAGTGTGTTTGGTGGCTCAGAACCATCAAAAAACGTGAAATATAGTTCAAATTCAATAAAAATCGACAAAAATACAGTTTCTAGCTAAAATTTGATGGTTTCGTTGCACTTTCCGAGCCCGTAGGGTATCTGAGTGGCTTAAAAGTACAAGAAAACACTTCAAAAGTGACGTTTCTGAAGAATTTTAACAGTTTTCTTGTATCTACGAACGCCAGAATGCATAAAATTGACCTAAACGTCTCCTTTTCCTATTCTGAGTCGATTCTGCATGCTTTAAGTGTGTTTGGTGGCTCAGAACCATCAAAAAACGTTGAAATATAGTTCAAATTCAATAAAAATCGACAAAAATACAGTTTCTAGCTAAAATTTGATGGTTTCGTTGCACTTTCCGAGCCCGTAGGGTATCTGAGTGGCTTAAAAGTACAAGAAAACACTTCAAAAGTGACGTTTCTGAAGAATTTTAACAGTTTTCTTGTATCTACGAACGCCAGAATGCATAAAATTGACCTAAACGTCTCCTTTTCCTATTCTGAGTCGATTCTGCATGCTTTAAGTGTGTTTATTGGCTCAGAACCATCAAAAAACGTTGAAATATAGTTCAAATTCAATAAAAATCGACAAAAATACAGTTTCTAGCTAAAATTTGATGGTTTCGTTGCACTTTCCGAGCCCGTAGGGTATCTGAGTGGCTTAAAAGTACAAGAAAACACTTCAAAAGTGACGTTTCTGAAGAATTTTAACAGTTTTCTTGTATCTACGAACGCCAGAATGCATAAAATTGACCTAAACGTCTCCTTTTCCTATTCTGAGTCGATTCTGCATGCTTTAAGTGTGTTTGGTGGCTCAGAACCATCAAAAAACGTTGAAATATAGTTCAAATTCAATAAAAATCGACAAAAATACAGTTTCTAGCTAAAATTTGATGGTTTCGTTGCACTTTCCGAGCCCGTAGGGTATCTGAGTGGCTTAAAAGTACAAGAAAACACTTCAAAAGTGACGTTTCTGAAGAATTTTAACAGTTTTCTTGTATCTACGAACGCCAGAATGCATAAAATTGACCTAAACGTCTCCTTTTCCTATTCTGAGTCGATTCTGCATGCTTTAAGTGTGTTTGGTGGCTCAGAACCATCAAAAAACGTTGAAATATAGTTCAAATTCAATAAAAATCGACAAAAATACAGTTTCTAGCTAAAATTTGATGGTTTCGTTGCACTTTCCGAGCCCGTAGGGTATCTGAGTGGCTTAAAAGTACAAGAAAACACTTCAAAAGTGACGTTTCTGAAGAATTTTAACAGTTTTCTTGTATCTACGAACGCCAGAATGCATAAAATTGACCTAAACGTCTCCTTTTCCTATTCTGAGTCGATTCTGCATGCTTTAAGTGTGTTTGGTGGCTCAGAACCATCAAAAAACGTTGAAATATAGTTCAAATTCAATAAAAATCGACAAAAATACAGTTTCTAGCTAAAATTTGATGGTTTCGTTGCACTTTCCGAGCCCGTAGGGTATCTGAGTGGCTTAAAAGTACAAGAAAACACTTCAAAAGTGACGTTTCTGAAGAATTTTAACAGTTTTCTTGTATCTACGAACGCCAGAATGCATAAAATTGACCTAAACGTCTCCTTTTCCTATTCTGAGTCGATTCTTCATGCTTTAAGTGTGTTTGGTGGCTCAGAACCATCAAAAAACGTTGAAATATAGTTCAAATTCAATAAAAATCGACAAAAATACAGTTTCTAGCTAAAATTTGATGGTTTCGTTGCACTTTCCGAGCCCGTTGGGTATCTGAGTGGCTTAAAAGTACAAGAAAACACTTCAAAAGTGACGTTTCTGAAGAATTTTAACAGTTTTCTTGTATCTACGAACGCCAGAATGCATAAAATTGACCTAAACGTCTCCTTTTCCTATTCTGAGTCGATTCTGCATGCTTTAAGTGTGTTTGGTGGCTCAGAACCATCAAAAAACGGGGAAATATAGTTCAAATTCAATAAAAATCGACAAAAATACAGTTTCTAGCTAAAATTTGATGGTTTCGTTGCACTTTCCGAGCCCGTAGGGTATCTGAGTGGCTTAAAAGTACAAGAAAACACTTCAAAAGTGACGTTTCTGAAGAATTTTAACAGTTTTCTTGTATCTACGAACGCCAGAATGCATAAAATTGACCTAAACGTCTCCTTTTCCTATTCTGAGTCGATTCTGCATGCTTTAAGTGTGTTTGGTGGCTCAGAACCATCAAAAAACGTTGAAATATAGTTCAAATTCAATAAAAATCGACAAAAATACAGTTTCTAGCTAAAATTTGATGGTTTCGTTGCACTTTCCGAGCCCGTAGGGTATCTGAGTGGCTTAAAAGTACAAGAAAACACTTCAAAAGTGAGGTTTCTGAAGAATTTTAACAGGTTTCTTGTATCTACGAACGCCAGAATGCATAAAATTGACCTAAACGTCTCCTTTTCCTATTCTGAGTCGATTCTGCATGCTCTAAGTGTGTTTGGTGGCTCAGAACCATCAAAAAACGTTGAAATATAGTTCAAATTCAATAAAAATCGACAAAAATACAGTTTCTAGCTAAAATTTGATGGTTTCGTTGCACTTTCCGAGCCCGTAGGGTATCTGAGTGGCTTAAAAGTACAAGAAAACACTTCAAAAGTGACGTTTCTGAAGAATTTTAACAGTTTTCTTGTATCTACGAACGCCAGAATGCATAAAATTGACCTAAACGTCTCCTTTTCCTATTCTGAGTCGATTCTGCATGCTTTAAGTGTGTTTGGTGGCTCAGAACCATCAAAAAACGTTGAAATATAGTTCAAATTCAATAAAAATCGACAAAAATACAGTTTCTAGCTAAAATTTGATGGTTTCGTTGCACTTTCCGAGCCCGTAGGGTATCTGAGTGGCTTAAAAGTACAAGAAAACACTTCAAAAGTGACGTTTCTGAAGAATTTTAACAGTTTTCTTGTATCTACGAACGCCAGAATGCATAAAATTGACCTAAACGTCTCCTTTTCCTATTCTGAGTCGATTCTGCATGCTTTAAGTGTGTTTGGTGGCTCAGAACCATCAAAAAACGTTGAAATATAGTTCAAATTCAATAAAAATCGACAAAAATACAGTTTCTAGCTAAAATTTGATGGTTTCGTTGCACTTTCCGAGCCCGTAGGGTATCTGAGTGGCTTAAAAGTACAAGAAAACACTTCAAAAGTGACGTTTCTGAATAATTTTAACAGTTTTCTTGTATCTACGAACGCCAGAATGCATAAAATTGACCTAAACGTCTCCTTTTCCTATTCTGAGTCGATTCTGCATGCTTTAAGTGTGTTTGGTGGCTCAGAACCATCAAAAAACGTTGAAATATAGTTCAAATTCAATAAAAATCGACAAAAATACAGTTTCTAGCTAAAATTTGATGGTTTCGTTGCACTTTCCGAGCCCGTAGGGTATCTGAGTGGCTTAAAAGTACAAGAAAACACTTCAAAAGTGACGTTTCTGAAGAATTTTAACAGTTTTCTTGTATCTACGAACGCCAGAATGCATAAAATTGACCTAAACGTCTCCTTTTCCTATTCTGAGTCGATTCTGCATGCTTTAAGTGTGTTTGGTGGCTCAGAACCATCAAAAAACGTTGAAATATAGTTCAAATTCAATAAAAATCGACAAAAATACAGTTTCTAGCTAAAATTTGATGGTTTCGTTGCACTTTCCGAGCCCGTAGGGTATCTGAGTGGCTTAAAAGTACAAGAAAACACTTCAAAAGTGACGTTTCTGAAGAATTTTAACAGTTTTCTTGTATCTACGAACGCCAGAATGCATAAAATTGACCTAAACGTCTCCTTTTCCTATTCTGAGTCGATTCTGCATGCTTTAAGTGTGTTTGGTGGCTCAGAACCATCAAAAAACTTTGAAATATTGTTCAAATTCAATAAAAATCGACAAAAATACAGTTTCTAGCTAAAATTTGATGGTTTCGTTGCACTTTCCGAGCCCGTAGGGTATCTGAGTGGCTTAAAAGTACAAGAAAACACTTCAAAAGTGACGTTTCTGAAGAATTTTAACAGTTTTCTTGTATCTACGAACGCCAGAATGCATAAAATTGACCTAAACATCTCCTTTTCCTATTCTGAGTCGATTCTGCATGCTTTAAGTGTGTTTGGTGGCTCAGAACCATCAAAAAACATTGAAATATAGTTCAAATTCAATAAAAATCGACAAAAATACAGTTTCTAGCTAAAATGTGATGGTTTCGTTGCACTTTCCGAGCCCGTAGGGTATCTGAATGGCTTAAAAGTACAAGAAAACACTTCAAAAGTGACGTTTCTGAAGAATTTTAACAGTTTTCTTGTATCTACGAACGCCAGAATGCATAAAATTGACCTAAACGTCTCCTTTTCCTATTCTGAGTCGATTCTGCATGCTTTAAGTGTGTTTGGTGGCTCAGAACCATCAAAAAACGTTGAAATATAGTTCAAATTCAATAAAAATCGACAAAAATACAGTTTCTAGCTAAAATTTGATGGTTTCGTTGCACTTTCCGAGCCCTTAGGGTATCTGAGTGGCTTAAAAGTACAAGAAAACACTTCAAAAGTGACGTTTCTGAAGAATTTTAACAGTTTTCTTGTATCTACGAACGCCAGAATGCATAAAATTGACCTAAACGTCTCCTTTTCCTATTCTGAGTCGATTCTGCATGCTTTAAGTGTGTTTGGTGGCTCAGAACCATCAAAAAACGTTGAAATATAGTTCAAATTCAATAAAAATCAACAAAAATACAGTTTCTAGCTAAAATTTGATGGTTTCGTTGCACTTTCCGAGCCCGTAGGGTATCTGAGTGGCTTAAAAGTACAAGAAAACACTTCAAAAGTGACGTTTCTGAAGAATTTTAACAGTTTTCTTGTATCTACGAACGCCAGAAAGCATAAAATTGACCTAAACGTCTCCTTTTCCTATTCTGAGTCGATTCTGCATGCTTTAAGTGTGTTTGGTGGCTCAGAACCATCAAAAAACGTTGAAATATAGTTCAAATTCAATAAAAATCGACAAAAATACAGTTTCTAGCTAAAATTTGATGGTTTCGTTGCACTTTCCGAGCCCGTAGGGTATCTGAGTGGCTTAAAAGTACAAGAAAACACTTCAAAAGTGACGTTTCTGAAGAATTTTAACAGTTTTCTTGTATCTACGAACGCCAGAATGCATAAAATTGACCTAAACGTCTCCTTTTCCTATTCTGAGTCGATTCTGCATGCTTTAAGTGTGTTTGGTGGCTCAGAACCATCAAAAAACGTTGAAATATAGTTCAAATTCAATAAAAATCGACAAAAATACAGTTTCTAGCTAAAATTTGATGGTTTCGTTGCACTTTCCGAGCCCGTAGGGTATCTGAGTGGCTTAAAAGTACAAGAAAACACTTCAAAAGTGACGTTTCTGAAGAATTTTAACAGTTTTCTTGTATCTACGAACGCCAGAATGCATAAAATTGACCTAAACGTCTCCTTTTCCTATTCTGAGTCGATTCTGCATGCTTTAAGTGTGTTTGGTGGCTCAGAACCATCAAAAAACGTTGAAATATAGTTCAAATTCAATAAAAATCGACAAAAATACAGTTTCTAGCTAAAATTTGATGGTTTCGTTGCACTTTCCGAGCCCGTAGGGTATCTGAGTGGCTTAAAAGTACAAGAAAACACTTCAAAAGTGACGTTTCTGAAGAATTTTAACAGTTTTCTTGTATCTACGAACGCCAGAATGCATAAAATTGACCTAAACGTCTCCTTTTCCTATTCTGAGTCGATTCTGCATGCTTTAAGTGTGTTTGGTGGCTCAGAACCATCAAAAAACGTTGAAATATAGTTCAAATTCAATAAAAATCGACAAAAATACAGTTTCTAGTTAAAATTTGATGGTTTCGTTGCACTTTCCGAGCCCGTAGGGTATCTGAGTGGCTTAAAAGTACAAGAAAACACTTCAAAAGTGACGTTTCTGAAGAATTTTAACAGTTTTCTTGTATCTACGAACGCCAGAATGCATAAAATTGACCTAAACGACTCCTTTTCCTATTCTGAGTCGATTCTGCATGCTTTAAGTGTGTTTGGTGGCTCAGAACCATCAAAAAACGTTGAAATATAGTTTAAATTCAATAAAGATCGACAAAAATACAGTTTCTAGCTAAAATTTGATGGTTTCGTTGCATTTTCCGAGCCCGTAGGGTATCTGAGTGGCTTAAAAGTACAAGAAAACACTTCAAAAGTGACGTTTCTGAAGAATTTTAACAGTTTTCTTGTATCTACGAACGCCAGAATGCATAAAATTGACCTAAACGTCTCCTTTTCCTATTCTGAGTCGATTCTGCATGCTTTAAGTGTGTTTGGTGGCTCAGAACCATCAAAAAACGTTGAAATATAGTTCAAATTCAATAAAAATCGACAAAAATACAGTTTCTAGCTAAAATTTGATGGTTTCCTTGCACTTTCCGAGCCCGTAGGGTATCTGAGTGGCTTAAAAGTACAAGAAAACACTTCAAAAGTGACGTTTCTGAAGAATTTTAACAGTTTTCTTGTATCTACGAACGCCAGAATGCATAAAATTGACCTAAACGTCTCCTTTTCCTATTCTGAGTCGATTCTGCATGCTTTAAGTGTGTTTGGTGGCTCAGAACCATCAAAAAACGTTGAAATATAGTTCAAATTCAATAAAAATCGACAAAAATACAGTTTCTAGCTAAAATTTGATGGTTTCGTTGCACTTTCCGAGCCCGTAGGGTATCTGAGTGGCTTAAAAGTACAAGAAAACGCTTCAAAAGTGACGTTTCTGAAGAATTTTAACAGTTTTCTTGTATCTACGAACGCCAGAATGCATAAAATTGACCTAAACGTCTCCTTTTCCTATTCTGAGTCGATTCTGCATGCTTTAAGTGTGTTTGGTGGCTCAGAACCATCAAAAAACGTTGAAATATAGTTCAAATTCAATAAAAATCGACAAAAATACAGTTTCTAGCTAAAATTTGATGGTTTCGTTGCACTTTCCGAGCCCGTAGGGTATCTGAGTGGCTTAAAAGTACAAGAAAACACTTCAAAAGTGACGTTTCTGAAGAATTTTAACAGTTTTCTTGTATCTACGAACGCCAGAATGCATAAAATTGACCTAAACGTCTCCTTTTCCTATTCTGAGTCGATTCAGCATGCTTTAAGTGTGTTTGGTGGCTCAGAACCATCAAAAAACGTTGAAATATAGTTCAAATTCAATAAAAATCGACAAAAATACAGTTTCTAGTTAAAATTTGATGGTTTCGTTGCACTTTCCGAGCCCGTAGGGTATCTGAGTGGCTTAAAAGTACAAGAAAACACTTCAAAAGTGACGTTTCTGAAGAATTTTAACAGTTTTCTTGTATCTACGAACGCCAGAATGCATAAAATTGACCTAAACGTCTCCTTTTCCTATTCTGAGTCGATTCTGCATGCTTTAAGTGTGTTTGGTGGCTCAGAACCATCAAAAAACGTTGAAATATAGTTCAAATTCAATAAAAATTGACAAAAATACAGTTTCTAGCTAAAATTTGATGGTTTCGTTGCACTTTCCGAGCCCGTAGGGTATCTGAGTGGCTTAAAAGTACAAGAAAACACTTCAAAAGTGACGTTTCTGAAGAATTTTAACAGTTTTCTTGTATCTACGAACGCCAGAATGCATAAAATTGACCTAAACATCTCCTTTTCCTATTCTGAGTCGATTCTGCATGCTTTAAGTGTGTTTGGTGGCTCAGAACCATCAAAAAACGTTGAAATATAGTTCAAATTCAATAAAAATCGACAAAAATACAGTTTCTAGCTAAAATTTGATGGTTTCGTTGCACTTTCCGAGACCGTAGGGTATCTGAGTGGCTTAAAAGTACAAGAAAACACTTCAAAAGTGACGTTTCTGAAGAATTTTAACAGTTTTCTTGTATCTACGAACGCCAGAATGCATAAAATTGACCTAAACGTCTCCTTTTCCTATTCTGAGTCGATTCTGCATGCTTTAAGTGTGTTTGGTGGCTCAGAACCATCAAAAAACGTTGAAATATAGTTCAAATTCAATAAAAATCGACAAAAATACAGTTTCTAGCTAAAATTTGATGGTTTCGTTGCACTTTCCGAGCCCGTAGGGTATCTGAGTGGCTTAAAAGTACAAGAAAACACTTCAAAAGTGACGTTTCTGAAGAATTTTAACAGTTTTCTTGTATCTACGAACGCCAGAATGCATAAAATTGACCTAAACGTCTCCTTTTCCTATTCTGAGTCGATTCTGCATGCTTTAAGTGTGTTTGGTGGCTCAGAACCATCAAAAAACGTTGAAATATAGTTCAAATTCAATAAAAATCGACAAAAATACAGTTTCTAGCTAAAATTTGATGGTTTCGTTGCACTTTCCGAGCCCGTAGGGTATCTGAGTGGCTTAAAAGTACAAGATAACACTTCAAAAGTGACGTTTCTGAAGAATTTTAACAGTTTTCTTGTATCTACGAACGCCAGAATGCATAAAATTGACCTAAACGTCTCCTTTTCCTATTCTGAGTCGATTCTGCATGCTTTAAGTGTGTTTGGAGGCTCAGAACCATCAAAAAACGTTGAAATATAGTTCAAATTCAATAAAAATCGACAAAAATACAGTTTCTAGCTAAAATTTGATGGTTTCGTTGCACTTTCCGAGCCCGTAGGGTATCTGAATGGCTTAAAATTACAAGAAAACACTTCAAAAGTGACGTTTCTGAAGAATTTTAACAGTTTTCTTGTATCTACGAACGCCAGAATGCATAAAATTGACCTAAACGTCTCCTTTTCCTATTCTGAGTCGATTCTGCATGCTTTAAGTGTGTTTGGTGGCTCAGAACCATCAAAAAACGTTGAAATATTGTTCAAATTCAATAAAAATCGACAAAAATACAGTTTCTAGCTAAAATTTGATGGTTTCGTTGCACTTTCCGAGCCCGTAGGGTATCTGAGTGGCTTAAAAGTACAAGAAAACACTTCAAAAGTGACGTTTCTGAAGAATTTTAACAGTTTTCTTGTATCTACGAACGCCAGAATGCATAAAATTGACCTAAACGTCTCCTTTTCCTATTCTGAGTCGATTCTGCATGCTTTAAGTGTGTTTGGTGGCTCAGAACCATCAAAAAACGTAGAAATATAGTTCAAATTCAATAAAAATCGACAAAAATACAGTTTCTAGCTAAAATTTGATGGTTTCGTTGCACTTTCCGAGCCCGTAGGGTATCTGAGTGGCTTAAAAGTACAAGAAAACACTTCAAAAGTGACGTTTCTGAAGAATTTTAACAGTTTTCTTGTATCTACGAACGCCAGAATGCATAAAATTGACCTAAACGTCTCCTTTTCCTATTCTGAGTCGATTCTGCATGCTTTAAGTGTGTTTGGTGGCTCAGAACCATCAAAAAACGTTGAAATATAGTTTAAATTTAATAAAAATCGACAAAAATACAGTTTCTAGCTAAAATTTGATGGTTTCGTTGCACTTTCCGAGCCCGTAGGGTATCTGAGTGGCTTAAAAGTACAAGAAAACACTTCAAAAGTGACGTTTCTGAAGAATTTTAACAGTTTTCTTGTATCAACGAACGCCAGAATGCATAAAATTGACCTAAACGTCTCCTTTTCCTATTCTGAGTCGATTCTGCATGCTTTAAGTGTGTTTGGTGGCTCAGAACCATCAAAAAACGTTGAAATATAGTTCAAATTCAATAAAAATCGACAAAAATACAGTTTCTAGCTAAAATTTGATGGTTTCGTTGCACTTTCCGAGCCCGTAGGGTATCTGAGTGGCTTAAAAGCACAAGAAAACACTTCAAAAGTGACGTTTCTGAAGAATTTTAACAGTTTTCTTGTATCTACGAACGCCAGAATGCATAAAATTGACCTAAACGTCTCCTTTTCCTATTCTGAGTCGATTCTGCATGCTTTAAGTGTACTTGGTGGCTCAGAACCATCAAAAAACGTTGAAATATAGTTCAAATTCAATAAAAATCGACAAAAATACAGTTTCTAGCTAAAATTTGATGGTTTCGTTGCACTTTCCGAGCCCGTAGGGTATCTGAGTGGCTTAAAAGTACAAGAAAACACTTCAAAAGTGACGTTTCTGAAGAATTTTAACAGTTTTCTTGTATCTACGAACGCCAGAGTGCATAAAATTGACCTAAACGTCTCCTTTTCCTATTCTGAGTCGATTCTGCATGCTTTAAGTGTGTTTGGTGGCTCAGAACCATCAAAAAACGTTGAAATATAGTTCAAATTCAATAAAAATCGACAAAAATACAGTTTCTAGCTAAAATTTGATGGTTTCGTTGCACTTTCCGAGCCCGTAGGGTATCTGAGTGGCTTAAAAGTACAAGAAAACACTTCAAAAGTGACGTTTCTGAAGAATTTTAACAGTTTTCTTGTATCTACGAACGCCAGAATGCATAAAATTGACCTAAACGTCTCCTTTTCCTATTCTGAGTCGATTCTGCATGCTTTAAGTGTGTTTGGAGGCTCAGAACCATCAAAAAACGTTGAAATATAGTTCAAATTCAATAAAAATCGACAAAAATACAGTTTCTAGCTAAAATTTGATGGTTTCGTTGCACTTTCCGAGCCCGTAGGGTATCTGAATGGCTTAAAATTACAAGAAAACACTTCAAAAGTGACGTTTCTGAAGAATTTTAACAGTTTTCTTGTATCTACGAACGCCAGAATGCATAAAATTGACCTAAACGTCTCCTTTTCCTATTCTGAGTCGATTCTGCATGCTTTAAGTGTGTTTGGTGGCTCAGAACCATCAAAAAACGTTGAAATATTGTTCAAATTCAATAAAAATCGACAAAAATACAGTTTCTAGCTAAAATTTGATGGTTTCGTTGCACTTTCCGAGCCCGTAGGGTATCTGAGTGGCTTAAAAGTACAAGAAAACACTTCAAAAGTGACGTTTCTGAAGAATTTTAACAGTTTTCTTGTATCTACGAACGCCAGAATGCATAAAATTGACCTAAACGTCTCCTTTTCCTATTCTGAGTCGATTCTGCATGCTTTAAGTGTGTTTGGTGGCTCAGAACCATCAAAAAACGTAGAAATATAGTTCAAATTCAATAAAAATCGACAAAAATACAGTTTCTAGCTAAAATTTGATGGTTTCGTTGCACTTTCCGAGCCCGTAGGGTATCTGAGTGGCTTAAAAGTACAAGAAAACACTTCAAAAGTGACGTTTCTGAAGAATTTTAACAGTTTTCTTGTATCTACGAACGCCAGAATGCATAAAATTGACCTAAACGTCTCCTTTTCCTATTCTGAGTCGATTCTGCATGCTTTAAGTGTGTTTGGTGGCTCAGAACCATCAAAAAACGTTGAAATATAGTTTAAATTTAATAAAAATCGACAAAAATACAGTTTCTAGCTAAAATTTGATGGTTTCGTTGCACTTTCCGAGCCCGTAGGGTATCTGAGTGGCTTAAAAGTACAAGAAAACACTTCAAAAGTGACGTTTCTGAAGAATTTTAACAGTTTTCTTGTATCAACGAACGCCAGAATGCATAAAATTGACCTAAACGTCTCCTTTTCCTATTCTGAGTCGATTCTGCATGCTTTAAGTGTGTTTGGTGGCTCAGAACCATCAAAAAACGTTGAAATATAGTTCAAATTCAATAAAAATCGACAAAAATACAGTTTCTAGCTAAAATTTGATGGTTTCGTTGCACTTTCCGAGCCCGTAGGGTATCTGAGTGGCTTAAAAGCACAAGAAAACACTTCAAAAGTGACGTTTCTGAAGAATTTTAACAGTTTTCTTGTATCTACGAACGCCAGAATGCATAAAATTGACCTAAACGTCTCCTTTTCCTATTCTGAGTCGATTCTGCATGCTTTAAGTGTACTTGGTGGCTCAGAACCATCAAAAAACGTTGAAATATAGTTCAAATTCAATAAAAATCGACAAAAATACAGTTTCTAGCTAAAATTTGATGGTTTCGTTGCACTTTCCGAGCCCGTAGGGTATCTGAGTGGCTTAAAAGTACAAGAAAACACTTCAAAAGTGACGTTTCTGAAGAATTTTAACAGTTTTCTTGTATCTACGAACGCCAGAGTGCATAAAATTGACCTAAACGTCTCCTTTTCCTATTCTGAGTCGATTCTGCATGCTTTAAGTGTGTTTGGTGGCTCAGAACCATCAAAAAACGTTGAAATATAGTTCAAATTCAATAAAAATCGACAAAAATACAGTTTCTAGCTAAAATTTGATGGTTTCGTTGCACTTTCCGAGCCCGTAGGGTATCTGAGTGGCTTAAAAGTACAAGAAAACACTTCAAAAGTGACGTTTCTGAAGAATTTTAACAGTTTTCTTGTATCTACGAACGCCAGAATGCATAAAATTGACCTAAACGTCTCCTTTTCCTATTCTGAGTCGATTCTGCATGCTTTAAGTGTGTTTGGTGGCTCAGAACCATCAAAAAACGTTGAAATATAGTTCAAATTCAATAAAAATCGACAAAAATACAGTTTCTAGCTAAAATTTGATGGTTTCGTTGCACTTTCCGAGCCCGTAGGGTATCTGAGTGGCTTAAAAGTACAAGAAAACACTTCAAAAGTGACGTTTCTGAAGAATTTTAACAGTTTTCTTGTATCTACGAACGCCAGAATGCATAAAATTGACCTAAACGTCTCCTTTTCCTATTCTGAGTCGATTCTGCATGCTTTAAGTGTGTTTGGTGGCTCAGAACCATCAAAAAACGTTGAAATATAGTTCAAATTCAATAAAAATCGACAAAAATACAGTTTCTAGCTAAAATTTGATGGTTTCGTTGCACTTTCCGAGCCCGTAGGGTATCTGAGTGGCTTAAAAGTACAAGAAAACACTTCAAAAGTGACGTTTCTGAAGAATTTTAACAGTTTTCTTGTATCTACGAACGCCAGAATGCATAAAATTGACCTAAACGTCTCCTTTTCCTATTCTGAGTCGATTCTGCATGCTTTAAGTGTGTTTGGTGGCTCAGAACCATCAAAAAACGTTGAAATATAGTTCAAATTCAATAAAAATCGACAAAAATACAGTTTCTAGCTAAAATTTGATGGTTTCGTTGCACTTTCCGAGCCCGTAGGGTATCTGAGTGGCTTAAAAGTACAAGAAAACACTTCAAAAGTGACGTTTCTGAAGAATTTTAACAGTTTTCTTGTATCTACGAACGCCAGAATGCATAAAATTGACCTAAACGTCTCCTTTTCCTATTCTGAGTCGAACCTGCATGCTTTAAGTGTGTTTGGTGGCTCAGAACCATCAAAAAACGTTGAAATATAGTTCAAATTCAATAAAAATCGACAAAAATACAGTTTCTAGCTAAAATTTGATGGTTTCGTTGCACTTTCCGAGCCCGTAGGGTATCTGAGTGGCTTAAAAGTACAAGAAAACACTTCAAAAGTGACGTTTCTGAAGAATTTTAACAGTTTTCTTGTATCTACGAACACCAGAATGCATAAAATTGACCTAAACGTCTCCTTTTCCTATTCTGAGTCGATTCTGCATGCTTTAAGTGTGTTTGGTGGCTCAGAAACATCAAAAAACGTTGAAATATAGTTCAAATTCAATAAAAATCGACAAAAATACAGTTTCTAGCTAAAATTTGATGGTTTCGTTGCACTTTCCGAGCCCGTAGAGTATCTGAGTAGCTTAAAAGTACAAGAAAACACTTCAAAAGTGACGTTTCTGAAGAATTTTAACAGTTTTCTTGTATCTACGAACGCCAGAATGCATAAAATTGACCTAAACGTCTGCTTTTCCTATTCTGAGTCGATTCTGCATGCTTTAAGTGTGTTTGGTGGCTCAGAACCATCAAAAAACGTTGAAATATAGTTCAAATTCAATAAAAATCGACAAAAATACAGTTTCTAGCTAAAATTTGATGGTTTCGTTGCACTTTCCGAGCCCGTAGGGTATCTGAGTGGCTTAAAAGTACAAGAAAACACTTCAAAAGTGACGTTTCTGAAGAATTTTAACAGTTTTCTTGTATCTACGAACGCCAGAATGCATAAAATTGACCTAAACGTCTCCTTTTCCTATTCTGAGTCGATTCTGCATGCTTTAAGTGTGTTTGGTGGCTCAGAACCATCAAAAAACGTTGAAATATAGTTCAAATTCAATAAAAATCGACAAAAATACAGTTTCTAGCTAAAATTTGATGGTTTCGTTGCACTTTCCGAGCCCGTAGGGTATCTGAGTGGCTTAAAAGTACAAGAAAACACTTCAAAAGTGACGTTTCTGAAGAATTTTAACAGTTTTCTTGTATCTACGAACGCCAGAATGCTTAAGATACCCTACGGGCTCGGAAAGTGCAACGAAACCATCAAATTTTAGCTAGAAACTGTATTTTTGTCGATTTTTATTGAATTTGAACTATATTTCAACGTTTTTTGATGGTTCTGAGCCACCAAACACACTTAAAGCATGCAGAATCGACTCAGAATAGGAAAAGGAGACGTTTAGGTCAATTTTATGCATTCTGGCGTTCGTAGATACAAGAAAACTGTTAAAATTCTTCAGAAACGTCACTTTTGAAGTGTTTTCTTGTACTTTTAAGCCACTCAGATACCCTACGGGCTCGGAAAGTGCAACGAAACCATCAAATTTTAGCTAGAAACTGTATTTTTGTCGATTTTTATTGAATTTGAACTATATTTCAACGTTTTTTGATGGTTCTGAGCCACCAAACACACTTAAAGCATGCAGAATCGACTCAGAATAGGAAAAGGAGACGTTTAGGTCAATTTTATGCATTCTGGCGTTCGTAGATACAAGAAAACTGTTAAAATTCTTCAGAAACGTCACTTTTGAAGTGTTTTCTTGTACATTTAAGCCATTCAGATACCCTACGGGCTCGGAAAGTGCAACGAAACCATCAAATTTTAGCTAGAAACTGTATTTTTGTCGATTTTTATTGAATTTGAACTATATTTCAACGTTTTTTGATGGTTCTGAGCCACCAAACACACTTAAAGCATGCAGAATCGACTCAGAATAGGAAAAGGAGACGTTTAGGTCAATTTTATGCATTCTGGCGTTCGTAGATACAAGAAAACTGTTAAAATTCTTCAGAAACGTCACTTTTGAAGTGTTTTCTTGTACTTTTAAGCCACTCAGATACCCTACGGGCTCGGAAAGTGCAACGAAACCATCAAATTTTAGCTAGAAACTGTATTTTTGTCGATTTTTATTGAATTTGAACTATATTTCAAAGTTTTTTGATGGTTCTGAGCCACCAAACACACTTAAAGCATGCAGAATCGACTCAGAATAGGAAAAGGAGACGTTTAGGTCAATTTTATGCATTCTGGCGTTCGTAGATACAAGAAAACTGTTAAAATTCTTAAGAAACGTCACTTTTGAAGTGTTTTCTTGTACTTTTAAGCCACTCAGATACCCTACGGGCTCGGAAAGTGCAACGAAACCATCAAATTTTAGCTAGAAACTGTATTTTTGTCGATTTTTATTGAATTTGAACTATATTTCAACGTTTTTTGATGGTTCTGAGCCACCAAACACACTTAAAGCATGCAGAATCGACTCAGAATAGGAAAAGGAGACGTTTAGGTCAATTTTATGCATTCTGGCGTTCGTAGATACAAGAAAACTGTTAAAATTCTTCAGAAACGTCACTTTTGAAGTGTTTTCTTGTACTTTTAAGCCACTCAGATACCCTACGGGCTCGGAAAGTGCAACGAAACCATCAAATTTTAGCTAGAAACTGTATTTTTGTCGATTTTTATTGAATTTGAACTATATTTCAACGTTTTTTGATGGTTCTGAGCCACCAAACACACTTAAAGCATGCAGAATCGACTCAGAATAGGAAAAGGAGACGTTTAGGTCAATTTTATGCATTCTGGCGTTCGTAGATACAAGAAAACTGTTAAAATTCTTCAGAAACGTCACTTTTGAAGTGTTTTCTTGTACTTTTAAGCCACTCAGATACCCTACGGGCTCGGAAAGTGCAACGAAACCATCAAATTTTAGCTAGAAACTGTATTTTTGTCGATTTTTATTGAATTTGAACTATATTTCAACGTTTTTTGATGGTTCTGAGCCACCAAACACACTTAAAGCATGCAGAATCGACTCATAATAGGAAAAGGAGACGTTTAGGTCAATTTTATGCATTCTGGCGTTCGTAGATACAAGAAAACTGTTAAAATTCTTCAGAAACGTCACTTTTGAAGTGTTTTCTTGTACTTTTAAGCCACTCAGATACCCTACGGGCTCGGAAAGTGCAACGAAACCATCAAATTTTAGCTAGAAACTGAATTTTTGTCGATTTTTATTGAATTTGAACTATATTTCAACGTTTTTTGATGGTTCTGAGCCACCAAACACACTTAAAGCATGCAGAATCGACTCAGAATAGGAAAAGGAGATGTTTAGGTCAATTTTATGCATTCTGGCGTTCGTAGATACAAGAAAACTGTTAAAATTCTTCAGAAACGTCACTTTTGAAGTGTTTTCTTGTACTTTTAAGCCACTCAGATACCCTACGGTCTCGGAAAGTGCAACGAAACCATCAAATTTTAGCTAGAAACTGTATTTTTGTCGATTTTTATTGAATTTGAACTATATTTCAACGTTTTTTGATGGTTCTGAGCCACCAAACACACTTAAAGCATGCAGAATCGACTCAGAATAGGAAAAGGAGACGTTTAGGTCAATTTTATGCATTCTGGCGTTCGTAGATACAAGAAAACTGTTAAAATTTTTCAGAAACGTCACTTTTGAAGTGTTTTCTTGTACTTTTAAGCCACTCAGATACCCTACGGGCTCGGAAAGTGCAACGAAACCATCAAATTTTAGCTAGAAACTGTATTTTTGTCGATTTTTATTGAATTTGAACTATATTTCAACGTTTTTTGATGGTTCTGAGCCACCAAACACACTTAAAGCATGCAGAATCGACTCAGAATAGGAAAAGGAGACGTTTAGGTCAATTTTATGCATTCTGGCGTTCGTAGATACAAGAAAACTGTTAAAATTCTTCAGAAACGTCACTTTTGAAGTGTTTTCTTGTACTTTTAAGCCACTCAGATACCCTACGGGCTCGGAAAGTGCAACGAAACCATCAAATTTTAGCTAGAAACTGTATTTTTGTCGATTTTTATTGAATTTGAACTATATTTCAACGTTTTTTGATGGTTCTGAGCCACCAAACACACTTAAAGCATGCAGAATCGACTCAGAATAGGAAAAGGAGACGTTTAGGTCAATTTTATGCATTCTGGCGTTCGTAGATACAAGAAAACTGTTAAAATTCTTCAGAAACGTCACTTTTGAAGTGTTTTCTTGTACTTTTAAGCCACTCAGATACCCTACGGGCTCGGAAAGTGCAACGAAACCATCAAATTTTAGCTAGAAACTGTATTTTTGTCGATTTTTATTGAATTTGAACTATATTTCAACGTTTTTTGATGGTTCTGAGCCACCAAACACACTTAAAGCATGCAGAATCGACTCAGAATAGGAAAAGGAGATGTTTAGGTCAATTTTATGCATTCTGGCGTTCGTAGATACAAGAAAACTGTTAGAATTCTATAGAAACGTCACTTTTGAAGTGTTTTCTTGTACTTTTAAGCCAC
Source organism: Zophobas morio (assembly GCF_036711695.1). Lineage (NCBI taxonomy): Eukaryota > Metazoa > Arthropoda > Insecta > Coleoptera > Tenebrionidae > Zophobas > Zophobas morio. The sequence continues at coordinate 152,685 of NW_026972396.1, read as the reverse complement.
TCAGATACCCTACGGGCTCGGAAAGTGCAACGAAACCATCAAATTTTAGCTAGAAACTGTATTTTTGTCGATTTTTATTGAATTTGAACTATATTTCAACGTTTTTTGATGGTTCTGAGCCACCAAACACACTTAAAGCATGCAGAATCGACTCAGAATAGGAAAAGGAGACGTTTAGGTCAATTTTATGCATTCTGGCGTTCGTAGATACAAGAAAACTGTTAAAATTCTTCAGAAACGTCACTTTTGAAGTGTTTTCTTGTACTTTTAAGCCACTCAGATACCCTACGGGCTCGGAAAGTGCAACGAAACCATCAAATTTTAGCTAGAAACTGTATTTTTGTCGATTTTTATTGAATTTGAACTATATTTCAACGTTTTTTGATGGTTCTGAGCCACCAAACACACTTAAAGCATGCAGAATCGACTCAGAATAGGAAAAGGAGACGTTTAGGTCAATTTTATGCATTCTGGCGTTCGTAGATACAAGAAAACTGTTAAAATTCTTCAGAAACGTCACTTTTGAAGTGTTTTCTTGTACTTTTAAGCCACTCAGATACCCTACGGGCTCGGAAAGTGCAACGAAACCATCAAATTTTAGCTAGAAACTGTATTTTTGTCGATTTTTATTGAATTTGAACTATATTTCAACGTTTTTTGATGGTTCTGGGCCACCAAACACACTTAAAGCATGCAGAATCGACTCAGAATAGGAAAAGGAGACGTTTAGGTCAATTTTATGCATTCTGGCGTTCGTAAATACAAGAAAACTGTTAAAATTCTTCAGAAACGTCACTTTTGAAGTGTTTTCTTGTACTTTTAAGCCACTCAGATACCCTACGGGCTCGGAAAGTGCAACGAAACCATCAAATTTTAGCTAGAAACTGTATTTTTGTCGATTTTTATTGAATTTGAACTATATTTCAACGTTTTTTGATGGTTCTGAGCCACCAAACACACTTAAAGCATGCAGAATCGACTCAGAATAGGAAAAGGAGACGTTTAGGTCAATTTTATGCATTCTGGCGTTCGTAGATACAAGAAAACTGTTAAAATTCTTCAGAAACGTCACTTTTGAAGTGTTTTCTTGTACTTTTAAGCCACTCAGATACCCTACGGGCTCGGAAAGTGCAACGAAACCATCAAATTTTAGCTAGAAACTGTATTTTTGTCGATTTTTATTGAATTTGAACTATATTTCAACGTTTTTTGATGGTTCTGAGCCACCAAACACACTTAAAGCATGCAGAATCGACTCAGAATAGGAAAAGGAGACGTTTAGGTCAATTTTATGCATTCTGGCGTTCGTAGATACAAGAAAACTGTTAAAATTCTTCAGAAACGTCACTTTTGAAGTGTTTTCTTGTACTTTTAAGCCACTCAGATACCCTACGGGCTCGGAAAGTGCAACGAAACCATCAAATTTTAGCTAGAAACTGTATTTTTGTCGATTTTTATTGAATTTGAACTATATTTCAACGTTTTTTGATGGTTCTGAGCCACCAAACACACTTAAAGCATGCAGAATCGACTCAGAATAGGAAAAGGAGACGTTTAGGTCAATTTTATGCATTCTGGCGTTCGCAAATACAAGAAAACTGTTAAAATTCTTCAGAAACGTCACTTTTGAAGTGTTTTCTTGTACTTTTAAGCCACTCAGATACCCTACGGGCTCGGAAAGTGCAACGAAACCATCAAATTTTAGCTAGAAACTGTATTTTTGTCGATTTTTATTGAATTTGAACTATATTTCAACGTTTTTTGATGGTTCTGAGCCACCAAACACACTTAAAGCATGCAGAATCGACTCAGAATAGGAAAAGGAGACGTTTAGGTCAATTTTATGCATTCTGGCGTTCGTAGATACAAGAAAACTGTTAAAATTCTTCGGAAACGTCACTTTTGAAGTGTTTTCTTGTACTTTTAAGCCACTCAGATAACCTACGGGCTCGGAAAGTGCAACGAAACCATCAAATTTTAGCTAGAAACTGTATTTTTGTCGATTTTTATTGAATTTGAACTATATTTCAACGTTTTTTGATGGTTCTGAGCCACCAAACACACTTAAAGCATGCAGAATCGACTCAGAATAGGAAAAGGAGATGTTTAGGTCAATTTTATGCATTCTGGCGTTCGTAGATACAAGAAAACTGTTAAAATTCTATAGAAACGTCACTTTTGAAGTGTTTTCTTGTACTTTTAAGCCACTCAGATACCCTACGGGCTCGGAAAGTGCAACGAAACCATCAAATTTTAGCTAGAAACTGTATTTTTGTCGATTTTTATTGAATTTGAACTATATTTCAACGTTTTTTGATGGTTCTGAGCCACCAAACACACTTAAAGCATGCAGAATCGACTCAGAATAGGAAAAGGAGACGTTTAGGTCAATTTTATGCATTCTGGCGTTCGTAGATACAAGAAAACTGTTAAAATTCTTCAGAAACGTCACTTTTGAAGTGTTTTCTTGTACTTTTAAGCCACTCAGATACCCTACGGGCTCGGAAAGTGCAACGAAACCATCAAATTTTAGCTAGAAACTGTATTTTTGTCGATTTTTATTGAATTTGAACTATATTTCAACGTTTTTTGATGGTTCTGAGCCACCAAACACACTTAAAGCATGCAGAATCGACTCAGAATAGGAAAAGGAGACGTTTAGGTCAATTTTATGCATTCTGGCGTTCGTAGATACAAGAAAACTGTTAAAATTCTTCAGAAACGTCACTTTTGAAGTGTTTTCTTGTACTTTTAAGCCACTCAGATACCCTACGGGCTCGGAAAGTGCAACGAAACCATCAAATTTTAGCTAGAAACTGTATTTTTGTCGATTTTTATTGAATTTGAACTATATTTCAACGTTTTTTGATGGTTCTGAGCCACCAAACACACTTAAAGCATGCAGAATCGACTCAGAATAGGAAAAGGAGACGTTTAGGTCAATTTTATGCATTCTGGCGTTCGTAGATACAAGAAAACTGTTAAAATTCTTCAGAAACGTCACTTTTGAAGTGTTTTCTTGTACTTTTAAGCCACTCAGATACCCAACGGGCTCGGAAAGTGCAACGAAACCATCAAATTTTAGCTAGAAACTGTATTTTTGTCGATTTTTATTGCATTTGAACTATATTTCAACGTTTTTTGATGGTTCTGAGCCACCAAACACACTTAAAGCATGCAGAATCGACTCAGAATAGGAAAAGGAGACGTTTAGGTCAATTTTATGCATTCTGGCGTTCGTAGATACAAGAAAACTGTTAAAATTCTTCAGAAACGTCACTTTTGAAGTGTTTTCTTGTACTTTTAAGCCACTCAGATACCCTACGGGCTCGGAAAGTGCAACGAAACCATCAAATTTTAGCTAGAAACTGTATTTTTGTCGATTTTTATTGAATTTGAACTATATTTCAACGTTTTTTGATGGTTCTGAGCCACCAAACACACTTAAAGCATGCAGAATCGACTCAGAATAGGAAAAGGAGACATTTAGGTCAATTTTATGCATTCTGGCGTTCGTAGATACAAGAAAACTGTTAAAATTCTTCAGAAACGTCACTTTTGAAGTGTTTTCTTGTACTTTTAAGCCACTCAGATACCCTACGGGCTCGGAAAGTGCAACGAAACCATCAAATTTTAGCTAGAAACTGTATTTTTGTCGATTTTTATTGAATTTGAACTATATTTCAACGTTTTTTGATGGTTCTGAGCCACCAAACACACTTAAAGCATGCAGAATCGACTCAGAATAGGAAAAGGAGACGTTTAGGTCAATTTTATGCATTCTGGCGTTCGTAAATACAAGAAAACTGTTAAAATTCTTCAGAAACGTCACTTTTGAAGTGTTTTCTTGTACTTTTAAGCCACTCAGATACCCTACGGGCTCGGAAAGTGCAACGAAACCATCAAATTTTAGCTAGAAACTGTATTTTTGTCGATTTTTATTGAATTTGAACTATATTTCAACGTTTTTTGATGGTTCTGAGCCACCAAACACACTTAAAGCATGCAGAATCGACTCAGAATAGGAAAAGGAGACGTTTAGGTCAATTTTATGCATTCTGGCGTTCGTAGATACAAGAAAACTGTTAAAATTCTTCAGAAACGTCACTTTTGAAGTGTTTTCTTGTACTTTTAAGCCACTCAGATACCCTACGGGCTCGGAAAGTGCAACGAAACCATCAAATTTTAGCTAGAAACTGTATTTTTGTCGATTTTTATTGAATTTGAACGATATTTCAACGTTTTTTGATGGTTCTGAGCCACCAAACACACTTAAAGCATGCAGAATCGACTCAGAATAGGAAAAGGAGATGTTTAGGTCAATTTTATGCATTCTGGCGTTCGTAGATACAAGAAAACTGTTAAAATTCTATAGAAACGTCACTTTTGAAGTGTTTTCTTGTACTTTTAAGCCACTCAGATACCCTACGGGCTCGGAAAGTGCAACGAAACCATCAAATTTTAGCTAGAAACTGTATTTTTGTCGATTTTTATTGAATTTGAACTATATTTCAACGTTTTTTGATGGTTCTGAGCCACCAAACACACTTAAAGCATGCAGAATCGACTCAGAATAGGAAAAGGAGACGTTTAGGTCAATTTTATGCATTCTGGCGTTCGTAGATACAAGAAAACTGTTAAAATTCTTCAGAAACGTCACTTTTGAAGTGTTTTCTTGTACTTTTAAGCCACTCAGATACCCTACGGGCTCGGAAAGTGCAACGAAACCATCAAATTTTAGCTAGAAACTGTATTTTTGTCGATTTTTATTGAATTTGAACTATATTTCAACGTTTTTTGATGGTTCTGAGCCACCAAACACACTTAAAGCATGCAGAATCGACTCAGAAAAGGAAAAGGAGACGTTTAGGTCAATTTTATGCATTCTGGCGTTCGTAGATACAAGAAAACTGTTAAAATTCTTCAGAAACGTCACTTTTGAAGTGTTTTCTTGTACTTTTAAGCCACTCAGATACCCTACGGGCTCGGAAAGTGCAACGAAACCATCAAATTTTAGCTAGAAACTGTATTTTTGTCGATTTTTATTGAATTTGAACTATATTTCAACGTTTTTTGATGGTTCTGAGCCACCAAACACACTTAAAGCATGCAGAATCGACTCAGAATAGGAAAAGGAGACGTTTAGGTCAATTTTATGCATTCTGGCGTTCGTAGATACAAGAAAACTGTTAAAATTCTTCAGAAACGTCACTTTTGAAGTGTTTTCTTGTACTTTTAAGCCACTCAGATACCCTACGGGCTCGGAAAGTGCAACGAAACCATCAAATTTTAGCTAGAAACTGTATTTTTGTCGATTTTTATTGAATTTGAACTATATTTCAACGTGTTTTGATGGTTCTGAGCCACCAAACACACTTAAAGCATGCAGAATCGACTCAGAATAGGAAAAGGAGACGTTTAGGTCAATTTTATGCATTCTGGCGTTCGTAGATACAAGAAAACTGTTAAAATTCTTCAGAAACGTCACTTTTGAAGTGTTTTCTTGTACTTTTAAGCCACTCAGATACCCTACGGGCTCGGAAAGTGCAACGAAACCATCAAATTTTAGCTAGAAACTGTATTTTTGTCGATTTTTATTGAATTTGAACTATATTTCAACGTTTTTTGATGGTTCTGAGCCACCGAACACACTTAAAGCATGCAGAATCGACTCAGAATAGGAAAAGGAGACGTTTAGGTCAATTTTATGCATTCTGGCGTTCGTAGATACAAGAAAACTGTTAAAATTCTTCAGAAACGTCACTTTTGAAGTGTTTTCTTGTACTTTTAAGCCACTCAGATACCCTACGGGCTCGGAAAGTGCAACGAAACCATCAAATGTTAGCTAGAAACTGTATTTTTGTCGATTTTTATTGAATTTGAACTATATTTCAACGTTTTTTGATGGTTCTGAGCCACCAAACACACTTAAAGCATGCAGAATCGACTCAGAATAGGAAAAGGAGACGTTTAGGTCAATTTTATGCATTCTGGCGTTCGTAGATACAAGAAAACTGTTAAAATTCTTCAGAAACGTCACTTTTGAAGTGTTTTCTTGTACTTTTAAGCCACTCAGATACCCTACGGGCTCGGAAAGTGCAACGAAACCATCAAATTTTAGCTAGAAACTGTATTTTTGTCGATTTTTTTTGAATTTGAACTATATTTCAACGTTTTTTGATGGTTCTGAGCCACCAAACACACTTAAAGCATGCAGAATCGACTCAGAATAGGAAAAGGAGACGTTTAGGTCAATTTTATGCATTCTGGCGTTCGTAGATACAAGAAAACTGTTAAAATTCTTCAGAAACGTCACTTTTGAAGTGTTTTCTTGTACTTTTAAGCCACTCAGATACCCTACGGGCTCGGAAAGTGCAACGAAACCATCAAATTTTAGCTAGAAACTGTATTTTTGTCGATTTTTATTGAATTTGAACTATATTTCAACGTTTTTTGATGGTTCTGAGCCACCAAACACACTTAAAGCATGCAGAATCGACTCAGAATAGGAAAAGGAGACGTTTAGGTCAATTTTATGCATTCTGGCGTTCGTAGATACAAGAAAACTGTTAAAATTCTTCAGAAACGTCACTTTTGAAGTGTTTTCTTGTACTTTTAAGCCAATCAGATACCCTACGGGCTCGGAAAGTGCAACGAAACCATCAAATTTTAGCTAGAAACTGTATTTTTGTCGATTTTTATTGAATTTGAACTATATTTCAACGTTTTTTGATGGTTCTGAGCCACCGAACACACTTAAAGCATGCAGAATCGACTCAGAATAGGAAAAGGAGACGTTTAGGTCAATTTTATGCATTCTGGCGTTCGTAGATACAAGAAAACTGTTAAAATTCTTCAGAAACGTCACTTTTGAAGTGTTTTCTTGTACTTTTAAGCCACTCAGATACCCTACGGGCTCGGAAAGTGCAACGAAACCATCAAATTTTAGCTAGAAACTGTATTTTTGTCGATTTTTATTGAATTTGAACTATATTTCAACGTTTTTTGATGGTTCTGAGCCACCAAACACACTTAAAGCATGCAGAATCGACTCAGAATAGGAAAAGGAGACGTTTAGGTCAATTTTATGCATTCTGGCGTTCGTAGATACAAGAAAACTGTTAAAATTCTTCAGAAACGTCACTTTTGAAGTGTTTTCTTGTACTTTTAAGCCACTCAGATACCCTACGGGCTCGGAAAGTGCAACGAAACCATCAAATTTTAGCTAGAAACTGTATTTTTGTCGATTTTTATTGAATTTGAACTATATTTCAACGTTTTTTGATGGTTCTGAGCCACCAAACACACTTAAAGCATGCAGAATCGACTCAGAATAGGAAAAGGAGATGTTTAGGTCAATTTTATGCATTCTGGCGTTCGTAGATACAAGAAAACTGTTAAAATTCTATAGAAACGTCACTTTTGAAGTGTTTTCTTGTACTTTTAAGCCACTCAGATACCCTACGGGCTCGGAAAGTGCAACGAAACCATCAAATTTTAGCTAGAAACTGTATTTTTGTCGATTTTTATTGAATTTGAACTATATTTCAACGTTTTTTGATGGTTCTGAGCCACCAAACACACTTAAAGCATGCAGAATCGACTCAGAATAGGAAAAGGAGACGTTTAGGTCAATTTTATGCATTCTGGCGTTCGTAGATACAAGAAAACTGTTAAAATTCTTCAGAAACGTCACTTTTGAAGTGTTTTCTTGTACTTTTAAGCCACTCAGATACCCTACGGGCTCGGAAAGTGCAACGAAACCATCAAATTTTAGCTAGAAACTGTATTTTTGTCGATTTTTATTGAATTTGAACTATATTTCAACGTTTTTTGATGGTTCTGAGCCACCAAACACACTTAAAGCATGCAGAATCGACTCAGAATAGGAAAAGGAGATGTTTAGGTCAATTTTATGCATTCTGGCGTTCGTAGATACAAGAAAACTGTTAAAATTCTATAGAAACGTCACTTTTGAAGTGTTTTCTTGTACTTTTAAGCCACTCAGATACCCTACGGGCTCGGAAAGTGCAACGAAACCATCAAATTTTAGCTAGAAACTGTATTTTTGTCGATTTTTATTGAATTTGAACTATATTTCAACGTTTTTTGATGGTTCTGAGCCACCAAACACACTTAAAGCATGCAGAATCGACTCAGAATAGGAAAAGGAGACGTTTAGGTCAATTTTATGCATTCTGGCGTTCGTAGATACAAGAAAACTGTTAAAATTCTTCAGAAACGTCACTTTTGAAGTGTTTTCTTGTACTTTTAAGCCACTCAGATACCCAACGGGCTCGGAAAGTGCAACGAAACCATCAAATTTTAGCTAGAAACTGTATTTTTGTCGATTTTTATTGAATTTGAACTATATTTCAACGTTTTTTGATGGTTATGAGCCACCAAACACACTTAAAGCATGCAGAATCGACTCAGAATAGGAAAAGGAGACGTTTAGGTCAATTTTATGCATTCTGGCGTTCGTAGATACAAGAACACTGTTAAAATTCTTCAGAAACGTCACTTTTGAAGTGTTTTCTTGTACTTTTAAGCCACTCAGATACCCTACGGGCTCGGAAAGTGCAACGAAACCATCAAATTTTAGCTAGAAACTGTATTTTTGTCGATTTTTATTGAATTTGAACTATATTTCAACGTTTTTTGATGGTTCTGAGCCACCAAACACACTTAAAGCATGCAGAATCGACTCAGAATAGGAAAAGGAGACGTTTAGGTCAATTTTATGCATTCTGGCGTTCGTAGATACAAGAAAACTGTTAAAATTCTTCAGAAACGTCACTTTTGAAGTGTTTTCTTGTACTTTTAAGCCACTCAGATACCCTACGGGCTCGGAAAGTGCAACGAAACCATCAAATTTTAGCTAGAAACTGTATTTTTGTCGATTTTTATTGAATTTGAACTATATTTCAACGTTTTTTGATGGTTCTGAGCCACCAAACACACTTAAAGCATGCAGAATCGACTCAGAATAGGAAAAGGAGACGTTTAGGTCAATTTTATGCATTCTGGCGTTCGTAGATACAAGAAAACTGTTAAAATTCTTCAGAAACGTCACTTTTGAAGTGTTTTCTTGTACTTTTAAGCCACTCAGATACCCTACGGGCTCGGAAATTGCAACGAAACCATCAAATTTTAGCTAGAAACTGTATTTTTGTCGATTTTTATTGAATTTGAACTATATTTCAACGTTTTTTGATGGTTCTGAGCCACCAAACACACTTAAAGCATGCAGAATCGACTCAGAATAGGAAAAGGAGACGTTTAGGTCAATTTTATGCATTCTGGCGTTCGTAGATACAAGAAAACTGTTAAAATTCTTCAGAAACGTCACTTTTGAAGTGTTTTCTTGTACTTTTAAGCCACTCAGATACCCAACGGGCTCGGAAAGTGCAACGAAACCATCAAATTTTAGCTAGAAACTGTATTTTTGTCGATTTTTATTGAATTTGAACTATATTTCAACGTTTTTTGATGGTTCTGAGCCACCAAACACACTTAAAGCATGCAGAATCGACTCAGAATAGGAAAAGGAGACGTTTAGGTCAATTTTATGCATTCTGGCGTTCGTAGATACAAGAAAACTGTTAAAATTCTTCAGAAACGTCACTTTTGAAGTGTTTTCTTGTACTTTTAAGCCACTCAGATACCCTACGGGCTCGGAAAGTGCAACGAAACCATCAAATTTTAGCTAGAAACTGTATTTTTGTCGATTTTTATTGAATTTGAACTATATTTCAACGTTTTTTGATGGTTCTGAGCCACCAAACACACTTAAAGCATGCAGAATCGACTCAGAATAGGAAAAGGAGACGTTTAGGTCAATTTTATGCATTCTGGCGTTCGTAGATACAAGAAAACTGTTAAAATTCTTCAGAAACGTCACTTTTGAAGTGTTTTCTTGTACTTTTAAGCCACTCAGATACCCTACGGGCTCGGAAAGTGCAACGAAACCATCAAATTTTAGCTAGAAACTGTATTTTTGTCGATTTTTATTGAATTTGAACTATATTTCAACGTTTTTTGATGGTTCTGAGCCACCAAACACACTTAAAGCATGCAGAATCGACTCAGAATAGGAAAAGGAGACGTTTAGGTCAATTTTATGCATTCTGGCGTTCGTAGATACAAGAAAACTGTTAAAATTCTTCAGAAACGTCACTTTTGAAGTGTTTTCTTGTACTTTTAAGCCACTCAGATACCCTACGGGCTCGGAAAGTGCAACGAAACCATCAAATTTTAGCTAGAAACTGTATTTTTGTCGATTTTTATTGAATTTGAACTATATTTCAACGTTTTTTGATGGTTCTGAGCCACCAAACACACTTAAAGCATGCAGAATCGACTCAGAATAGGAAAAGGAGACGTTTAGGTCAATTTTATGCATTCTGGCGTTCGTAGATACAAGAAAACTGTTAAAATTCTTCAGAAACGTCACTTTTGAAGTGTTTTCTTGTACTTTTAAGCCACTCAGATACCCTACGGGCTCGGAAAGTGCAACGAAACCATCAAATTTTAGCTAGAAACTGTATTTTTGTCGATTTTTATTGAATTTGAACTATATTTCAACGTTTTTTGATGGTTCTGAGCCACCAAACACACTTAAAGCATGCAGAATCGACTCAGAATAGGAAAAGGAGACGTTTAGGTCAATTTTATGCATTCTGGCGTTCGTAGATACAAGAAAACTGTTAAAATTCTTCAGAAACGTCACTTTTGAAGTGTTTTCTTGTACTTTTAAGCCACTCAGATACCCTACGGGCTCGGAAAGTGCAACGAAACCATCAAATTTTAGCTAGAAACTGTATTTTTGTCGATTTTTATTGAATTTGAACTATATTTCAACGTTTTTTGATGGTTCTGAGCCACCAAACACACTTAAAGCATGCAGAATCGACTCAGAATAGGAAAAGGAGACGTTTAGGTCAATTTTATGCATTCTGGCGTTCGTAGATACAAGAAAACTGTTAAAATTCTTCAGAAACGTCACTTTTGAAGTGTTTTCTTGTACTTTTAAGCCACTCAGATACCCTACGGGCTCGGAAAGTGCAACGAAACCATCAAATTTTAGCTAGAAACTGTATTTTTGTCGATTTTTATTGAATTTGAACTATATTTCAACGTTTTTTGATGGTTCTGAGCCACCAAACACACTTAAAGCATGCAGAATCGACTCAGAATAGGAAAAGGAGACGTTTAGGTCAATTTTATGCATTCTGGCGTTCGTAGATACAAGAAAACTGTTAAAATTCTTCAGAAACGTCACTTTTGAAGTGTTTTCTTGTACTTTTAAGCCACTCAGATACCCTACGGGCTCGGAAAGTGCAACGAAACCATCAAATTTTAGCTAGAAACTGTATTTTTGTCGATTTTTATTGAATTTGAACTATATTTCAACGTTTTTTGATGGTTCTGAGCCACCGAACACACTTAAAGCATGCAGAATCGACTCAGAATAGGAAAAGGAGACGTTTAGGTCAATTTTATGCATTCTGGCGTTCGTAGATACAAGAAAACTGTTAAAATTCTTCAGAAACGTCACTTTTGAAGTGTTTTCTTGTACTTTTAAGCCACTCAGATACCCTACGGGCTCGGAAAGTGCAACGAAACCATCAAATTTTAGCTAGAAACTGTATTTTTGTCGATTTTTATTGAATTTGAACTATATTTCAACGTTTTTTGATGGTTCTGAGCCACCAAACACACTTAAAGCATGCAGAATCGACTCAGAATAGGAAAAGGAGACGTTTAGGTCAATTTTATGCATTCTGGCGTTCGTAGATACAAGAAAACTGTTAAAATTCTTCAGAAACGTCACTTTTGAAGTGTTTTCTTGTACTTTTAAGCCACTCAGATACCCTACGGGCTCGGAAAGTGCAACGAAACCATCAAATTTTAGCTAGAAACTGTATTTTTGTCGATTTTTATTGAATTTGAACTATATTTCAACGTTTTTTGATGGTTCTGAGCCACCAAACACACTTAAAGCATGCAGAATCGACTCAGAATAGGAAAAGGAGATGTTTAGGTCAATTTTATGCATTCTGGCGTTCGTAGATACAAGAAAACTGTTAAAATTCTATAGAAACGTCACTTTTGAAGTGTTTTCTTGTACTTTTAAGCCACTCAGATACCCTACAGGCTCGGAAAGTGCAACGAAACCATCAAATTTTAGCTAGAAACTGTATTTTTGTCGATTTTTATTGAATTTGAACTATATTTCAACGTTTTTTGATGGTTCTGAGCCACCAAACACACTTAAAGCATGCAGAATCGACTCAGAATAGGAAAAGGAGACGTTTAGGTCAATTTTATGCATTCTGGCGTTCGTAGATACAAGAAAACTGTTAAAATTCTTCAGAAACGTCACTTTTGAAGTGTTTTCTTGTACTTTTAAGCCACTCAGATACCCTACGGGCTCGGAAAGTGCAACGAAACCATCAAATTTTAGCTAGAAACTGTATTTTTGTCGATTTTTATTGAATTTGAACTATATTTCAACGTTTTTTGATGGTTATGAGCCACCAAACACACTTAAAGCATGCAGAATCGACTCAGAATAGGAAAAGGAGACGTTTAGGTCAATTTTATGCATTCTGGCGTTCGTAGATACAAGAACACTGTTAAAATTCTTCAGAAACGTCACTTTTGAAGTGTTTTCTTGTACTTTTAAGCCACTCAGATACCCTACGGGCTCGGAAAGTGCAACGAAACCATCAAATTTTAGCTAGAAACTGTATTTTTGTCGATTTTTATTGAATTTGAACTATATTTCAACGTTTTTTGATGGTTCTGAGCCACCAAACACACTTAAAGCATGCAGAATCGACTCAGAATAGGAAAAGGAGACGTTTAGGTCAATTTTATGCATTCTGGCGTTCGTAGATACAAGAAAACTGTTAAAATTCTTCAGAAACGTCACTTTTGAAGTGTTTTCTTGTACTTTTAAGCCACTCAGATACCCTACGGGCTCGGAAAGTGCAACGAAACCATCAAATTTTAGCTAGAAACTGTATTTTTGTCGATTTTTATTGAATTTGAACTATATTTCAACGTTTTTTGATGGTTCTGAGCCACCAAACACACTTAAAGCATGCAGAATCGACTCAGAATAGGAAAAGGAGACGTTTAGGTCAATTTTATGCATTCTGGCGTTCGTAGATACAAGAAAACTGTTAAAATTCTTCAGAAACGTCACTTTTGAAGTGTTTTCTTGTACTTTTAAGCCACTCAGATACCCTACGGGCTCGGAAATTGCAACGAAACCATCAAATTTTAGCTAGAAACTGTATTTTTGTCGATTTTTATTGAATTTGAACTATATTTCAACGTTTTTTGATGGTTCTGAGCCACCAAACACACTTAAAGCATGCAGAATCGACTCAGAATAGGAAAAGGAGACGTTTAGGTCAATTTTATGCATTCTGGCGTTCGTAGATACAAGAAAACTGTTAAAATTCTTCAGAAACGTCACTTTTGAAGTGTTTTCTTGTACTTTTAAGCCACTCAGATACCCTACGGGCTCGGAAAGTGCAACGAAACCATCAAATTTTAGCTAGAAACTGTATTTTTGTCGATTTTTATTGAATTTGAACTATATTTCAACGTTTTTTGATGGTTCTGAGCCACCGAACACACTTAAAGCATGCAGAATCGACTCAGAATAGGAAAAGGAGACGTTTAGGTCAATTTTATGCATTCTGGCGTTCGTAGATACAAGAAAACTGTTAAAATTCTTCAGAAACGTCACTTTTGAAGTGTTTTCTTGTACTTTTAAGCCACTCAGATACCCTACGGGCTCGGAAAGTGCAACGAAACCATCAAATTTTAGCTAGAAACTGTATTTTTGTCGATTTTTATTGAATTTGAACTATATTTCAACGTTTTTTGATGGTTCTGAGCCACCAAACACACTTAAAGCATGCAGAATCGACTCAGAATAGGAAAAGGAGACGTTTAGGTCAATTTTATGCATTCTGGCGTTCGTAGATACAAGAAAACTGTTAAAATTCTTCAGAAACGTCACTTTTGAAGTGTTTTCTTGTACTTTTAAGCCACTCAGATACCCTACGGGCTCGGAAAGTGCAACGAAACCATCAAATTTTAGCTAGAAACTGTATTTTTGTCGATTTTTATTGAATTTGAACTATATTTCAACGTTTTTTGATGGTTCTGAGCCACCAAACACACTTAAAGCATGCAGAATCGACTCAGAATAGGAAAAGGAGATGTTTAGGTCAATTTTATGCATTCTGGCGTTCGTAGATACAAGAAAACTGTTAAAATTCTATAGAAACGTCACTTTTGAAGTGTTTTCTTGTACTTTTAAGCCACTCAGATACCCTACGGGCTCGGAAAGTGCAACGAAACCATCAAATTTTAGCTAGAAACTGTATTTTTGTCGATTTTTATTGAATTTGAACTATATTTCAACGTTTTTTGATGGTTCTGAGCCACCAAACACACTTAAAGCATGCAGAATCGACTCAGAATAGGAAAAGGAGACGTTTAGGTCAATTTTATGCATTCTGGCGTTCGTAGATACAAGAAAACTGTTAAAATTCTTCAGAAACGTCACTTTTGAAGTGTTTTCTTGTACTTTTAAGCCACTCAGATACCCTACGGGCTCGGAAAGTGCAACGAAACCATCAAATTTTAGCTAGAAACTGTATTTTTGTCGATTTTTATTGAATTTGAACTATATTTCAACGTTTTTTGATGGTTATGAGCCACCAAACACACTTAAAGCATGCAGAATCGACTCAGAATAGGAAAAGGAGACGTTTAGGTCAATTTTATGCATTCTGGCGTTCGTAGATACAAGAATACTGTTAAAATTCTTCAGAAACGTCACTTTTGAAGTGTTTTCTTGTACTTTTAAGCCACTCAGATACCCTACGGGCTCGGAAAGTGCAACGAAACCATCAAATTTTAGCTAGAAACTGTATTTTTGTCGATTTTTATTGAATTTGAACTATATTTCAACGTTTTTTGATGGTTCTGAGCCACCAAACACACTTAAAGCATGCAGAATCGACTCAGAATAGGAAAAGGAGACGTTTAGGTCAATTTTATGCATTCTGGCGTTCGTAGATACAAGAAAACTGTTAAAATTCTTCAGAAACGTCACTTTTGAAGTGTTTTCTTGTACTTTTAAGCCACTCAGATACCCTACGGGCTCGGAAAGTGCAACGAAACCATCAAATTTTAGCTAGAAACTGTATTTTTGTCGATTTTTATTGAATTTGAACTATATTTCAACGTTTTTTGATGGTTCTGAGCCACCAAACACACTTAAAGCATGCAGAATCGACTCAGAATAGGAAAAGGAGACGTTTAGGTCAATTTTATGCATTCTGGCGTTCGTAGATACAAGAAAACTGTTAAAATTCTTCAGAAACGTCACTTTTGAAGTGTTTTCTTGTACTTTTAAGCCACTCAGATACCCTACGGGCTCGGAAATTGCAACGAAACCATCAAATTTTAGCTAGAAACTGTATTTTTGTCGATTTTTATTGAATTTGAACTATATTTCAACGTTTTTTGATGGTTCTGAGCCACCAAACACACTTAAAGCATGCAGAATCGACTCAGAATAGGAAAAGGAGACGTTTAGGTCAATTTTATGCATTCTGGCGTTCGTAGATACAAGAAAACTGTTAAAATTCTTCAGAAACGTCACTTTTGAAGTGTTTTCTTGTACTTTTAAGCCACTCAGATACCCAACGGGCTCGGAAAGTGCAACGAAACCATCAAATTTTAGCTAGAAACTGTATTTTTGTCGATTTTTATTGAATTTGAACTATATTTCAACGTTTTTTGATGGTTCTGAGCCACCAAACACACTTAAAGCATGCAGAATCGACTCAGAATAGGAAAAGGAGACGTTTAGGTCAATTTTATGCATTCTGGCGTTCGTAGATACAAGAAAACTGTTAAAATTCTTCAGAAACGTCACTTTTGAAGTGTTTTCTTGTACTTTTAAGCCACTCAGATACCCTACGGGCTCGGAAAGTGCAACGAAACCATCAAATTTTAGCTAGAAACTGTATTTTTGTCGATTTTTATTGAATTTGAACTATATTTCAACGTTTTTTGATGGTTCTGAGCCACCAAACACACTTAAAGCATGCAGAATCGACTCAGAATAGGAAAAGGAGACGTTTAGGTCAATTTTATGCATTCTGGCGTTCGTAGATACAAGAAAACTGTTAAAATTCTTCAGAAACGTCACTTTTGAAGTGTTTTCTTGTACTTTTAAGCCACTCAGATACCCTACGGGCTCAGAAAGTGCAACGAAACCATCAAATTTTAGCTAGAAACTGTATTTTTGTCGATTTTTATTGAATTTGAACTATATTTCAACGTTTTTTGATGGTTCTGAGCCACCAAACACACTTAAAGCATGCAGAATCGACTCAGAATAGGAAAAGGAGACGTTTAGGTCGATTTTATGCATTCTGGCGTTCGTAGATACAAGAAAACTGTTAAAATTCTTCAGAAACGTCACTTTTGAAGTGTTTTCTTGTACTTTTAAGCCACTCAGATACCCTACGGGCTCGGAAAATGCAACGAAACCATAAAATTTTAGCTAGAAACTGTATTTTTGTCGATTTTTATTGAATTTGAACTATATTTCAACGTTTTTTGATGGTTCTGAGCCACCAAACACACTTAAAGCATGCAGAATCGACTCAGAATAGGAAAAGGAGACGTTTAGGTCAATTTTATGCATTCTGGCGTTCGTAGATACAAGAAAACTGTTAAAATTCTTCAGAAACGTCACTTTTGAAGTGTTTTCTTGTACTTTTAAGCCACTCAGATACCCTACGGGCTCGGAAAGTGCAACGAAACCATCAAATTTTAGCTAGAAACTGTATTTTTGTCGATTTTTATTGAATTTGAACTATATTTCAACGTTTTTTGATGGTTCTGAGCCACCAAACACACTTAAAGCATGCAGAATCGACTCAGAATAGGAAAAGGAGACGTTTAGGTCAATTTTATGCATTCTGGCGTTCGTAGATACAAGAAAACTGCTAAAATTCTTCAGAAACGTCACTTTTGAAGTGTTTTCTTGTACTTTTAAGCCACTCAGATACCCTACGGGCTCGGAAAGTGCAACGAAACCATCAAATTTTAGCTAGAAACGGTGTTTTTGTCGATTTTTATTGAATTTGAACTATATTTCAACGTTTTTTGATGGTTCTGAGCCACCAAACACACTTAAAGCATGCAGAATCGACTCAGAATAGGAAAAGGAGACGTTTAGGTCAATTTTATGCATTCTGGCGTTCGTAGATACAAGAAAACTGTTAAAATTCTTCAGAAACGTCACTTTTGAAGTGTTTTCTTGTACTTTTAAGCCACTCAGATACCCTACGGGCTCGGAAAGTGCAACGAAACCATCAAATTTTAGCTAGAAACTGTATTTTTGTCGATTTTTATTGAATTTGAACTATATTTCAACGTTTTTTATGGTTCTGAGCCACCAAACACACTTAAAGCATGCAGAATCGACTCAGAATAGGAAAAGGAGACGTTTAGGTCTATTTTATGCATTCTGGCGTTCGTAGATACAAGAAAACTGTTAAAATTCTTCAGAAACGTCACTTTTGAAGTGTTTTCTTGTACTTTTAAGCCACTCAGATACCCTACGGGCTCGGAAAGTGCAACGAAACCATCAAATTTTAGCTAGAAACTGTATTTTTGTCGATTTTTATTGAATTTGAACTATATTTCAACGTTTTTTGATGGTTCTGAGCCACCAAACACACTTAAAGCATGCAGAATCGACTCAGAATAGGAAAAGGAGACGTTTAGGTCAATTTTATGCATTCTGGCGTTCGTAGATACAAGAAAACTGTTAAAATTCTTCAGAAACGTCACTTTTGAAGTGTTTTCTTGTACTTTTAGGCCACTCAGATACCCTACGGGCTCGGAAAGTGCAACGAAACCATCAAATTTTAGCTAGAAACTGTATTTTTGTCGATTTTTATTGAATTTGAACTATATTTCAACGTTTTTTGATGGTTCTGAGCCACCAAACACACTTAAAGCATGCAGAATCGACTCAGAATAGGAAAAGGAGACGTTTAGGTCAATTTTATGCATTCTGGCGTTCGTAGATACAAGAAAACTGTTAAAATTCTTCAGAAACGTCACTTTTGAAGTGTTTTCTTGTACTTTTAAGCCACTCAGATACCCTACGGGCTCGGAAAGTGCAACGAAACCATCAAATTTTAGCTAGAAACTGTATTTTTGTCGATTTTTATTGAATTTGAACTATATTTCAACGTTTTTTGATGGTTCTGAGCCACCAAACACACTTAAAGCATGCAGAATCGACTCAGAATAGGAAAAGGAGACGTTTAGGTCAATTTTGTGCATTCTGGCGTTCGTAGATACAAGAAAACTGTTAAAATTCTTCAGAAACGTCACTTTTGAAGTGTTTTCTTGTAATTTTAAGCCACTCAGATACCCTACGGGCTCGGAAAGTGCAACGAAACCATCAAATTTTAGCTAGAAACTGTATTTTTGTCGATTTTTATTGAATTTGAAATATATTTCAACGTTTTTTGATGGTTCTGAGCCACCAAACACACTTAAAGCATGCAGAATCGACTCAGAATAGGAAAAGGAGACGTTTAGGTCAATTTTATGCATTCTGGCGTTCGTAGATACAAGAAAACTGTTAAAATTCTTCAGAAACGTCACTATTGAAGTGTTTTCTTGTACTTTTAACCCACTCAGATACCCTACGGGCTCGGAAAGTGCAACGAAACCATCAAATTTTAGCTAGAAACTGTATTTTTGTCGATTTTTATTGAATTTGAACTATATTTCAAGGTTTTTTGATGGTTCTGAGCCACCAAACACACTTAAAGCATGCAGAATCGACTCAGAATAGGAAAAGGAGACGTTTAGGTCAATTTTATGCATTCTGGCGTTCGTAGATACAAGAAAACTGTTAAAATTCTTCAGAAACGTCACTTTTGAAGTGTTTTCTTGTACTTTTAAGCCACTCAGATACCCTACGGGCTCGGAAAGTGCAACGAAACCATCAAATTTTAGCTAGAAACTGTATTTTTGTCGATTTTTATTGAATTTGAACTATATTTCAACGTTTTTTGATGGTTCTGAGCCACCAAACACACTTAAAGCATGCAGAATCGACTCAGAATAGGAAAAGGAGACGTTTAGGTCAATTTTATGCATTCTGGCGTTCGTAGATACAAGAAAACTGTTAAAATTCTTCAGAAACGTCACTTTTGAAGTGTTTTCTTGTACTTTTAAGCCACTCAGATACCCTACGGGCTCGGAAAGTGCAACGAAACCATCAAATTTTAGCTAGAAACTGTATTTTTGTCGATTTTTATTGAATTTGAACTATATTTCAACGTTTTTTGATGGTTCTGAGCCACCAAACACACTTAAAGCATGCAGAATCGACTCAGAATAGGAAAAGGAGACGTTTAGGTCAATTTTATGCATTCTGGCGTTCGTAGATACAAGAAAACTGTTAAAATTCTTCAGAAACGTCACTTTTGAAGTGTTTTCTTGTACTTTTAAGCCACTCAGATACCCTACGGGCTCGGAAAGTGCAACGAAACCATCAAATTTTAGCTAGAAACTGTATTTTTGTCGATTTTTTTTGAATTTGAACTATATTTCAACGTTTTTTGATGGTTCTGAGCCACCAAACACACTTAAAGCATGCAGAATCGACTCAGAATAGGAAAAGGAGACGTTTAGGTCAATTTTATGCATTCTGGCGTTCGTAGATACAAGAAAACTGTTAAAATTCTTCAGAAACGTCACTTTTGAAGTGTTTTCTTGTAATTTTAAGCCACTCAGATACCCTACGGGCTCGGAAAGTGCAACGAAACCATCTAATTTTAGCTAGAAACTGTATTTTTGTCGATTTTTATTGAATTTGAACTATATTTCAACGTTTTTTGATGGTTCTGAGCCACCAAACACACTTAAAGCATGCAGAATCGACTCAGAATAGGAAAAGGAGACGTTTAGGTCAATTTTATGCATTCTGGCGTTCGTAGATACAAGAAAACTGTTAAAATTCTTCAGAAACGTCACTTTTGAAGTGTTTTCTTGTACTTTTAAGCCACTCAGATACCCTACGGGCTCGGAAAGTGCAACGAAACCATCAAATTTTAGCTAGAAACTGTATTTTTGTCGATTTTTATTGAATTTGAACTATATTTCAACGTTTTTTGATGGTTCTGAGCCACCAAACACACTTAAAGCATGCAGAATCGACTCAGAATAGGAAAAGGAGACGTTTAGGTCAATTTTATGCATTCTGGCGTTCGTGGATACAAGAAAACTGTTAAAATTCTTCAGAAACGTCACTTTTGAAGTGTTTTCTTGTACTTTTAAGCCACTCAGATACCCTATGGGCTCGGAAAGTGCAACGAAACCATCAAATTTTAGCTAGAAACTGTATTTTTGTCGATTTTTATTGAATTTGAACTATATTTCAACGTTTTTTGATGGTTCTGAGCCACCAAACACACTTAAAGCATGCAGAATCGACTCAGAATAGGAAAAGGAGACGTTTAGGTCAATTTTATGCATTCTGGCGTTCGTAGATACAAGAAAACTGTTAAAATTCTTCAGAAACGTCACTTTTGAAGTGTTTTCTTGTACTTTTAAGCCACTCAGATACCCTACGGGCTCGGAAAGTGCAACGAAATCATAAAATTTTAGCTAGAAACTGTATTTTTGTCGATTTTTATTGAATTTGAACTATATTTCAACGTTTTTTGATGGTTCTGAGCCACCAAACACACTTAAAGCATGCAGAATCGACTCAGAATAGGAAAAGGAGACGTTTAGGTCAATTTTATGCATTCTGGCGTTCGTAGATACAAGAAAACTGTTAAAATTCTTCAGAAACGTCACTTTTGAAGTGTTTTCTTGTACTTTTAAGCCACTCAGATACCCTACGGGCTCGGAAAGTGCAACGAAACCATCAAATTTTAGCTAGAAACTGTATTTTTGTCGATTTTTATTGAATTTGAACTATATTTCAACTTTTTTTGATGGTTCTGAGCCACCAAACACACTTAAAGCATGCAGAATCGACTCAGAATAGGAAAAGGAGACGTTTAGGTCAATTTTATGCATTCTGGCGTTCGTAGATACAAGAAAACTGTTAAAATTCTTCAGAAACGTCACTTTTGAAGTGTTTTCTTGTACTTTTAAGCCACTCAGATACCCTACGGACTCGGAAAGTGCAACGAAACCATCAAATTTTAGCTAGAAACTGTATTTTTGTCGATTTTTATTGAATTTGAACTATATTTCAACTTTTTTTGATGGTTCTGAGCCACCAAACACACTTAAAGCATGCAGAATCGACTCAGAATAGGAAAAGGAGACGTTTAGGTCAATTTTATGCATTCTGGCGTTCGTAGATACAAGAAAACTGTTAAAATTCTTCAGAAACGTCACTTTTGAAGTGTTTTCTTGTACTTTTAAGCCACTCAGATACCCTACGGGCTCGGAAAGTGCAACGAAACCATCAAATTTTAGCTAGAAACTGTATTTTTGTCGATTTTTATTGAATTTGAACTATATTTCAACGTTTTTTGATGGTTCTGAGCCACCAAACACACTTGAAGCATGCAGAATCGACTCAGAATAGGAAAAGGAGACGTTTAGGTCAATTTTATGCATTCTGGCGTTCGTAGATACAAGAAAACTGTTAAAATTCTTCAGAAACGTCACTTTTGAAGTGTTTTCTTGTACTTTTAAGCCACTCAGATACCCTACGGGCACGGAAAGTGCAACGAAACCATCAAATTTTAGCTAGAAACTGTATTTTTGTCGATTTTTATTGAATTTGAACTATATTTCAACGTTTTTTGATGGTTCTGAGCCACCAAACACACTTAAAGCATGCAGAATCGACTCAGAATAGGAAAAGGAGACGTTTAGGTCAATTTTATGCATTCTGGCGTTCGTAGATACAAGAAAACTGTTAAAATTCTTCAGAAACGTCACTTTTGAAGTGTTTTCTTGTACTTTTAAGCCACTCAGATACCCTACGGGCTCGGAAAGTGCAACGAAACCATCAAATTTTAGCTGGAAACTGTATTTTTGTCGATTTTTATTGAATTTGAACTATATTTCAACGTTTTTTGATGGTTCTGAGCCACCAAACACACTTAAAGCATGCAGAATCGACTCAGAATAGGAAAAGGAGACGTTTAGGTCAATTTTATGCATTCTGGCGTTCGTAGATACAAGAAAACTGTTAAAATTCTTCAGAAACGTCACTTTTGAAGTGTTTTCTTGTACTTTTAAGCCACTCAGATACCCTGCGGGCTCGGAAAGTGCAACGAAACCATCAAATTTTAGCTAGAAACTGTATTTTTGTCGATTTTTATTGAATTTGAACTATATTTCAACGTTTTTTGATGGTTCTGAGCCACCAAACACACTTAAAGCATGCAGAATCGACTCAGAATAGGAAAAGGGGACGTTTAGGTCAATTTTATGCATTCTGGCGTTCGTAGATACAAGAAAACTGTTAAAATTCTTCAGAAATGTCACTTTTGAAGTGTTTTCTTGTACTTTTAAGCCACTCAGATACCCTACGGGCTCGGAAAGTGCAACGAAACCATCAAATTTTAGCTAGAAACTGTATTTTTGTCGATTTTTATTGAATTTGAACTATATTTCAACGTTTTTTGATGGTTCTGAGCCACCAAACACACTTAAAGCATGCAGAATCGACTCAGAATAGGAAAAGGAGACGTTTAGGTCAATTTTAGGCATTCTGGCGTTCGTAGATACAAGAAAACTGTTAAAATTCTTCAGAAACGTCGCTTTCGAAGTGTTTTCTTGTACTTTTAAGCCACTCAGATACCCTACGGGCTCGGAAAGTGCAACGAAACCATCAAATTTTAGCTAGAAACTGTATTTTTGTCGATTTTTATTGAATTTGAACTATATTTCAACGTTTTTTGATGGTTCTGAGCCACCAAACACACTTAAAGCATGCAGAATCGACTCAGAATAGGAAAAGGAGACGTTTAGGTCAATTTTATGCATTCTGGCGTTCGTAGATACAAGAAAACTGTTAAAATTCTTCAGAAACGTCACTTTTGAAGTGTTTTCTTGTACTTTTAAGCCACTCAGATACCCTACGGGCTCGGAAAGTGCAACGAAACCATCAAATTTTAGCTAGAAACTGTATTTTTGTCGATTTTTATTGAATTTGAACTATATTTCAACGTTCTTTGATGGTTCTGAGCCACCAAACACACTTAAAGCATGCAGAATCGACTCAGAATAGGAAAAGGAGACGTTTAGGTCAATTTTATGCATTCTGGCGTTCGTAGATACAAGAAAACTGTTAAAATTCTTCAGAAACGTCACTTTTGAAGTGTTTTCTTGTACTTTTAAGCCACTCAGATACCCTACGGGCTCGGAAAGTGCAACGAAACCATCAAATTTTAGCTAGAAACTGTATTTTTGTCGATTTTTATTAAATTTGAACAATATTTCAACGTTTTTTGATGGTTCTGAGCCACCAAACACACTTAAAGCATGCAGAAACGACTCAGAATAGGAAAAGGAGACGTTTAGGTCAATTTTATGCATTCTGGCGTTCGTAGATACAAGAAAACTGTTAAAATTCTTCAGAAACGTCACTTTTGAAGTGTTTTCTTGTACTTTTAAGCCATTCAGATACCCTACGGGCTCGGAAAGTGCAACGAAACCATCAAATTTTAGCTAGAAACTGTATTTTTGTCGATTTTTATTGAATTTGAACTATATTTCAACGTTTTTTGATGGTTCTGAGCCACCAAACACACTTAAAGCATGCAGAATCGACTCAGAATAGGAAAAGGAGACGTTTAGGTCAATTTTATGCATTCTGGCGTTCGTAGATACAAGAAAACTGTTAAAATTCTTCAGAAATGTCACTTTTGAAGTGTTTTCTTGTACTTTTAAGCCACTCAGATACCCTACGGGCTCGGAAAGTGCAACGAAACCATCAAATTTTAGCTAGAAACTGTATTTTTGTCGATTTTTATTGAATTTGAACTATATTTCAACGTTTTTTGATGGTTCTGAGCCACCAAACACACTTAAAGCATGCAGAATCGACTCAGAATAGGAAAAGGAGACGTTTAGGTCAATTTTATGCATTCTGGCGTTCGTAGATACAAGAAAACTGTTAAAATTCTTCAGAAACGTCACTTTTGAAGTGTTTTCTTGTACTTTTAAGCCACTCAGATACCCTACGGGCTCGGAAAGTGCAACGAAACCATCAAATTTTAGCTAGAAACTATATTTTTGTCGATTTTTATTGAATTTGAACTATATTTCAACGTTTTTTGATGGTTCTGAGCCACCAAACACACTTAAAGCATGCAGAATCGACTCAGAATAGGAAAAGGAGACGTTTAGGTCAATTTTATGCATTCTGGCGTTCGTAGATACAAGAAAACTGTTAAAATTCTTCAGAAACGTCACTTTTGAAGTGTTTTCTTGTACTTTTAAGCCACTCAGATATCCTACGGGCTCGGAAAGTGCAACGAAACCATCAAATTTTAGCTAGAAACTGTATTTTTGTCGATTTTTATTGAATTTGAACTATATTTCAACGTTTTTTGATGGTTCTGAGCCACCAAACACACTTAAAGCATGCAGAATCGACTCAGAATAGGAAAAGGAGACGTTTAGGTCAATTTTATGCATTCTGGCGTTCGTAGATACAAGAAAACTGTTAAAATTCTTCAGAAACGTCACTTTCGAAGTGTTTTCTTGTACCTTTAAGCCACTCAGATACCCTACGGGCTCGGAAAGTGCAACGAAACCATCAAATTTTAGCTAGAAACTGTATTTTTGTCGATTTTTATTGAATTTGAACTATATTTCAACGTTTTTTGATGGTTCTGAGCCACCAAACACACTTAAAGCATGCAGAATCGACTCAGAATAGGAAAAGGAGACGTTTAGGTCAATTTTATGCATTCTGGCGTTCGTAGATACAAGAAAACTGTTAAAATTCTTCAGAAACGTCACTTTTGAAGTGTTTTCTTGTACTTTTAAGCCACTCAGATACCCTACGGGCTCGGAAAGTGCAACGAAACCATCAAATTTTAGCTAGAAACTGTATTTTTGTCGATTTTTATTAAATTTGAACAATATTTCAACATTTTTTGATGGTTCTGAGCCACCAAACACACTTAAAGCATGCAGAAACGACTCAGAATAGGAAAAGGAGACGTTTAGGTCAATTTTATGCATTCTGGCGTTCGTAGATACAAGAAAACTGTTAAAATTCTTCAGAAACGTCACTTTTGAAGTGTTTTCTTGTACTTTTAAGCCATTCAGATACCCTACGGGCTCGGAAAGTGCAACGAAACCATCAAATTTTAGCTAGAAACTGTATTTTTGTCGATTTTTATTGAATTTGAACTATATTTCAACGTTTTTTGATGGTTCTGAGCCACCAAACACACTTAAAGCATGCAGAATCGACTCAGAATAGGAAAAGGAGACGTTTAGGTCAATTTTATGCATTCTGGCGTTCGTAGATACAAGAAAACTGTTAAAATTCTTCAGAAACGTCACTTTTGAAGTGTTTTCTTGTACTTTTAAGCCACTCAGATATCCTACGGGCTCGGAAAGTGCAACGAAACCATCAAATTTTAGCTAGAAACTGTATTTTTGTCGATTTTTATTGAATTTGAACTATATTTCAACGTTTTTTGATGGTTCTGAGCCACCAAACACACTTAAAACATGCAGAATCGACTCAGAATAGGAAAAGGAGACGTTTAGGTCAATTTTATGCATTCTGGCGTTCGTAGATACAAGAAAACTGTTAAAATTCTTCAGAAACGTCACTTTCGAAGTGTTTTCTTGTACCTTTAAGCCACTCAGATACCCTACGGGCTCGGAAAGTGCAACGAAACCATCAAATTTTAGCTAGAAACTGTATTTTTGTCGATTTTTATTGAATTTGAACTATATTTCAACGTTTTTTGATGGTTCTGAGCCACCAAACACACTTAAAGCATGCAGAATCGACTCAGAATAGGAAAAGGAGACGTTTAGGTCAATTTTATGCATTCTGGCGTTCGTAGATACAAGAAAACTGTTAAAATTCTTCAGAAACGTCACTTTTGAAGTGTTTTCTTGTACTTTTAAGCCACTCAGATACCCTACGGGCTCGGAAAGTGCAACGAAACCATCAAATTTTAGCTAGAAACTGTATTTTTGTCGATTTTTATTGAATTTGAACTATATTTCAACGTTTTTTGATGGTTCTGAGCCACCAAACACACTTAAAGCATGCAGAATCGACTCAGAATAGGAAAAGGAGACGTTTAGGTCAAATTTATGCATTCTGGCGTTCGTAGATACAAGAAAACTGTTAAAATTCTTCAGAAACGTCACTTTTGAAGTGTTTTCTTGTACTTTTAAGCCACTCAGATACCCTACGGGCTCGGAAAGTGCAACGAAATCATCAAATTTTAGCTAGAAACTGTATTTTTGTCGATTTTTATTGAATTTGAACTATATTTCAACGTTTTTTGATGGTTCTGAGCCACCAAACACACTTAAAGCATGCAGAATCGACTCAGAATAGGAAAAGGAGACGTTTAGGTCAATTTTATGCATTCTGGCGTTCGTAGATACAAGAAAACTGTTAAAATTCTTCAGAAACGTCACTTTTGAAGTGTTTTCTTGTACTTTTAAGCCACTCAGATACCCTACGGCTCGGAAAGTGCAACGAAACCATCAAATTTTAGCTAGAAACTGTATTTTTGTCGATTTTTATTGAATTTGAACTATATTTCAACGTTTTTTGATGGTTCTGAGCCACCAAACACACTTAAAGCATGCAGAATCGACTCAGAATAGGAAAAGGAGACGTTTAGGTCAATTTTATGCATTCTGGCGTTCGTAGATACAAGAAAACTGTTAAAATTCTTCAGAAATGTCACTTTTGAAGTGTTTTCTTGTACTTTTAAGCCACTCAGATACCCTACGGGCTCGGAAAGTGCAACGAAACCATCAAATTTTAGCTAGAAACTGTATTTTTGTCGATTTTTATTGAATTTGAACTATATTTCAACGTTTTTTGATGGTTCTGAGCCACCAAACACACTTAAAGCATGCAGAATCGACTCAGAATAGGAAAAGGAGACGTTTAGGTCAATTTTATGCATTCTGGCGTTCGTAGATACAAGAAAACTGTTAAAATTCTTCAGAAACGTCACTTTTGAAGTGTTTTCTTGTACTTTTAAGCCACTCAGATACCCTACGGGCTCGGAAAGTGCAACGAAACCATCAAATTTTAGCTAGAAACTGTATTTTTGTCGATTTTTATTGAATTTGAACTATATTTCAACGTTTTTTGATGGTTCTGAGCCACCAAACACACTTAAAGCATGCAGAATCGACTCAGAATAGGAAAAGGAGACGTTTAGGTCAATTTTATGCATTCTGGCGTTCGTAGATTCAAGAAAACTGTTAAAATTCTTCAGAAACGTCACTTTTGAAGTGTTTTCTTGTACTTTTAGGCCACTCAGATACCCTACGGTCTCGGAAAGTGCAACGAAATCATAAAATTTTAGCTAGAAACTGTATTTTTGTCGATTTTTATTGAATTTGAACTATATTTCAACGTTTTTTGATGGTTCTGAGCCACCAAACACACTTAAAGCATGCAGAATCGACTCAGAATAGGAAAAGGAGACGTTTAGGTCAATTTTATGCATTCTGGCGTTCGTAGATACAAGAAAACTGTTAAAATTCTTCAGAAACGTCACTTTTGAAGTGTTTTCTTGTACCATTAAGCCACTCAGATACCCTACGGGCTCGGAAAGTGCAACGAAACCATCAAATTTTAGCTAGAAACTGTATTTTTGTCGATTTTTATTGAATTTGAACTATATTTCAACGTTTTTTGATGGTTCTGAGCCACCAAACACACTTGAAAGCATGCAGAATCGACTCAGAATAGGAAAAGGAGACGTTTAGGTCAATTTTATGCATTCTGGCGTTCGTAGATACAAGAAAACTGTTAAAATTCTTCAGAAACGTCACTTTTGAAGTGTTTTCTTGTACTTTTAAGCCACTCAGATACCCTACGGGCACGGAAAGTGCAACGAAACCATCAAATTTTAGCTAGAAACTGTATTTTTGTCGATTTTTATTGAATTTGAACTATATTTCAACGTTTTTTGATGGTTCTGAGCCACCAAACACACTTAAAGCATGCAGAATCGACTCAGAATAGGAAAAGGAGACGTTTAGGTCAATTTTATGCATTCTGGCGTTCGTAGATACAAGAAAACTGTTAAAATTCTTCAGAAACGTCACTTTTGAAGTGTTTTCTTGTACTTTTAAGCCACTCAGATACCCTACGGGCTCGGAAAGTGCAACGAAACCATCAAATTTTAGCTGGAAACTGTATTTTTGTCGATTTTTATTGAATTTGAACTATATTTCAACGTTTTTTGATGGTTCTGAGCCACCAAACACACTTAAAGCATGCAGAATCGACTCAGGATAGGAAAAGGAGACGTTTAGGTCAATTTTATGCATTCTGGCGTTCGTAGATACAAGAAAACTGTTAAAATTCTTCAGAAACGTCACTTTTGAAGTGTTTTCTTGTACTTTTAAGCCACTCAGATACCCTGCGGGCTCGGAAAGTGCAACGAAACCATCAAATTTTAGCTAGAAACTGTATTTTTGTCGATTTTTATTGAATTTGAACTATATTTCAACGTTTTTTGATGGTTCTGAGCCACCAAACACACTTAAAGCATGCAGAATCGACTCAGAATAAGAAAAGGAGACGTTTAGGTCAATTTTATGCATTCTGGCGTTCGTAGATACAAGAAAACTGTTAAAATTCTTCAGAAACGTCACTTTTGAAGTGTTTTCTTGTACTTTTAAGCCACTCAGATACCCTACGGGCTCGGAAAGTGCAACGAAACCATCAAATTTTAGCTGGAAACTGTATTTTTGTCGATTTTTATTGAATTTGAACTATATTTCAAAGTTTTTTGATGGTTCTGAGCCACCAAACACACTTAAAGCATGCAGAATCGACTCAGAATAGGAAAAGGAGACGTTTAGGTCAATTTTATGCATTCTGGCGTTCGTAGATACAAGAAAACTGTTAAAATTCTTCAGAAACGTCACTTTTGAAGTGTTTTCTTGTACTTTTAAGCCACTCAGATACCCTACGGGCTCGGAAAGTGCAACGAAACCATCAAATTTTGGCTAGAAACTGTATTTTTGTCGATTTTTATTTAATTTGAACTATATTTCAACGTTTTTTGATGGTTCTGAGCCACCAAACACACTTAAAGCATGCAGAATCGACTCAGAATAGGAAAAGGAGACGTTTAGGTCAATTTTATGCATTCTGGCGTTCGTAGATACAAGAAAACTGTTAAAATTCTTCAGAAACGTCACTTTTGAAGTGTTTTCTTGTACTTTTAAGCCACTCAGATACCCTACGGGCTCGGAAAGTGCAACGAAACCATCAAATTTTAGCTAGAAACTGTATTTTTGTCGATTTTTATTGAATTTGAACTATATTTCAACGTTTTTTGATGGTTCTGAGCCACCAAACACACTTAAAGCATGCAGAATCGACTCAGAATAGGAAAAGGAGACGTTTAGGTCAATTTTATGCATTCTGGCGTTCGTAGATACAAGAAAACTGTTAAAATTCTTCAGAAACGTCACTTTTGAAGTGTTTTCTTGTACTTTTAAGCCACTCAGATACCCTACGGGCTCGGAAAGTGCAACGAAACCATCAAATTTTAGCTAGAAACTGTATTTTTGTCGATTTTTATTGAATTTGAACTATATTTCAACGTTTTTTGATGGTTCTGAGCCACCAAACACACTTAAAGCATGCAGAATCGACTCAGAATAGAAAAAGGAGACGATTAGGTCAATTTTATGCATTCTGGCGTTCGTAGATACAAGAAAACTGTTAAAATTCTTCAGAAACGTCACTTTTGAAGTGTTTTCTTGTACTTTTAAACCACTCAGATACCCTACGGGCTCGGAAAGTGCAACGAAACCATCAAATTTTAGCTAGAAACTGTATTTTTGTCGATTTTTATTGAATTTGAACTATATTTCAACGTTTTTTGATGGTTCTGAGCCACCAAACACACTTAAAGCATGCAGAATCGACTCAGAATAGGAAAAGGAGACGTTTAGGTCAATTTTATGCATTCTGGCGTTCGTAGATACAAGAAAACTGTTAAAATTCTTCAGAAACGTCACTTTTGAAGTGTTTTCTTGTACTTTTAAGCCACTCAGATACCCTACGGGCTCGGAAAGTGCAACGAAACCATCAAATTTTAGCTAGAAACTGTATTTTTGTCGATTTTTATTGAATTTGAACTATATTTCAACGTTTTTTGATGGTTCTGAGCCACCAAACACACTTAAAGCATGCAGAATCGACTCAGAATAGGAAAAGGAGACGTTTAGGTCAATTTTATGCATTCTGGCGTTCGTAGATACAAGAAAACTGTTAAAATTCTTCAGAAACGTCACTTTTGAAGTGTTTTCTTGTACTTTTAAGCCACTCAGATACCCTACGGGCTCGGAAAGTGCAACGAAACCATCAAATTTTAGCTAGAAACTGTATTTTTGTCGATTTTTATTGAATTTGAACTATATTTCAACGTTTTTTGATGGTTCTGAGCCACCAAACACACTTAAAGCATGCAGAATCGACTCAGAATAGGAAAAGGAGACGTTTAGGTCAATTTTATGCATTCTGGCGTTCGTAGATACAAGAAAACTGTTAAAATTCTTCAGAAACGTCACTTTTGAAGTGTTTTCTTGTACTTTTAAGCCACTCAGATACCCTACGGGCTCGGAAAGTGCAACGAAACCATCAAATTTTAGCTAGAAACTGTATTTTTGTCGATTTTTATTGAATTTGAACTATATTTCAACGTTTTTTGATGGTTCTGAGCCACCAAACACACTTAAAGCATGCAGAATCGACTCAGAATAGGAAAAGGAGACGTTTAGGTCAATTTTATGGATTCTGGTGTTCGTAGATACAAGAAAACTGTTAAAATTCTTCAGAAACGTCACTTTTGAAGTGTTTTCTTGTACTTTTAAGCCACTCAGATACCCTACGGGCTCTGAAAGTGCAACGAAACCATCAAATTTTAGCTAGAAACTGTATTTTTGTCGATTTTTATTGAATTTGAACTATATTTCAACGTTTTTTGATGGTTCTGAGCCTCCAAACACACTTAAAGCATGCAGAATCGACTCAGAATAGGAAAAGGAGACGTTTAGGTCAATTTTATGCATTCTGGCGTTCGTAGATACAAGAAAACTGTTAAAATTCTTCAGAAACGTCACTTTTGAAGTGTTTTCTTGTACTTTTAACCCACTCAGATACCCTACGGGCTCGGAAAGTGCAACGAAACCATCAAATTTTAGCTAGAAACTGTATTTTTGTCGATTTTTATTGAATTTGAACTATATTTCAACGTTTTTTGATGGTTCTGAGCCACCAAACACACTTAAAGCATGCAGAATCGACTCAGAATAGGAAAAGGAGACGTTTAGGTCAATTTTATGCATTCTGGCGTTCGTAGATACAAGAAAACTGTTAAAATTCTTCAGAAACGTCACTTTTGAAGTGTTTTCTTGTACTTTTAAGCCACTCAGATACCCTACGGGCTCGGAAAGTGCAACGAAACCATCAAATTTTAGCTAGAAACTGTATTTTTGTCGATTTTTATTGAATTTGAACTATATTTCAACGTTTTTTGATGGTTCTGAGCCACCAAACACACTTAAAGCATGCAGAATCGACTCAGAATAGGAAAAGGAGAAGTTTAGGTCAATTTTATGCATTCTGGCGTTCGTAGATACAAGAAAACTGTTAAAATTCTTCAGAAACGTCACTTTTGAAGTGTTTTCTTGTACTTTTAAGCCACTCAGATACCCTACGGGCTCGGAAAGTGCAACGAAACCATCAAATTTTAGCTAGAAACTGTATTTTTGTCGATTTTTATTGAATTTGAACTATATTTCAACGTTTTTTGATGGTTCTGAGCCACCAAACACACTTAAAGCATGCAGAATCGACTCAGAATAGGAAAAGGAGACGTTTAGGTCAATTTTATGCATTCTGGCGTTCGTAGATACAAGAAAACTGTTAAAATTCTTCAGAAACGTCACTTTTGAAGTGTTTTCTTGTACTTTTAAGCCACTCAGATACCCTACGGGCTCGGAAAGTGCAACGAAACCATCAAATTTTAGCTAGAAACTGTACTTTTGTCAATTTTTATTGAATTTGAACTATATTTCAACTTTTTTTGATGGTTCTGAGCCACCAAACACACTTAAAGCATGCAGAATCGACTCAGAATAGGAAAAGGAGACGTTTAGGTCAATTTTATGCATTCTGGCGTTCGTAGATACAAGAAAACTGTTAAAATTCTTCAGAAACGTCACTTTTGAAGTGTTTTCTTGTACTTTTAAGCCACTCAGATACCCTACGGGCTCGGAAAGTGCAACGAAACCATCAAATTTTAGCTAGAAACTGTATTTTTGTCGATTTTTATTGAATTTGAACTATATTTCAACGTTTTTTGATGGTTCTGAGCCACCAAACACACTTAAAGCATGCAGAATCGACTCAGAATAGGAAAAGGAGACGTTTAGGTCAATTTTATGCATTCTGGCGTTCGTAGATACAAGAAAACTGTTAAAATTCTTCAGAAACGTCACTTTTGAAGTGTTTTCTTGTACTTTTAAGCCACTCAGATACCCTACGGGCTCGGAAAGTGCAACGAAACCATCAAATTTTAGCTAGAAACTGTATTTTTGTCGATTTTTATTGAATTTGAACTATATTTCAACGTTTTTTAGTAGTTATATAGTGGGGGTTCTAGACCAGGTCAAATGAGGTCAAACTGGTCCAGCTCCCCCATTACTTTTCATCGAGCGGTCATTGACCTTTCATTTGTTGTCGAGCTTGTCGGTGCACGTGGCTGACCTTGCCAGCTGGTCCAGCTCCCCCATTACTTTTCATCGGGCGATCATTGACCTAGTCGTTGCTCGACCTTGGTCGTTTATTGCCCTCGTTCATCTCGAGATCTATCCCCTCTTTTCGTTTAGGTCGGGGAGGGATCTCGGACGCAATCTCGCATCCCCACTTCCGTTTTATACTTGTATAAAAGTCGATGGATTCGTCTGTAGGAATTACGTTTATTGCCCTTGGTCATCTCGAGATCTATCCCCTCTTTTTTTTTTAGGTCGGGTCGCTGCACGGGGCTGGCCTTGGCTGACTTGCCTTAGGACTTCACGTGCCTGACCTGTACGTTTTGGCAATGCCTTTTACTCGATCGACCTGACCCGTTTTTCCATAGTCAGGTTGGCCGAGCGGTCTAAGGCGTCAGATTTAAGCTCTGATTCTCGAAAGGGAGCGTGGGTTCGAATCCCACACCTGACAGTTTTTTTTTTCGTTCGTTATTTTGACGTTTTGTGTTGCGATTAAATAAAACACAGTTTAATATAGTATTATTTATTGAGGAAACCTTGAATACAACCAATTGTAAATACATTTAGCATTGTTTAAAGAACAGTAACATTTTTTATTATTAGCA
Source organism: Zophobas morio (assembly GCF_036711695.1). Lineage (NCBI taxonomy): Eukaryota > Metazoa > Arthropoda > Insecta > Coleoptera > Tenebrionidae > Zophobas > Zophobas morio. Next base: position 118,996 of record NW_026972396.1, on the reverse strand, counting down.
ATATGTTTATCACATGCTGGGATTTCTTTAGATAATTTCACAGAGTCTTCAATTGTTTCGAGGTTCACAATTTTGGGGCAGTCTTTTCCTAGCGTTTCCCTAAGGTAATTTTCTTTACATTTTCCTTTTACATATAAGATCTCCACTGCATATTCCTTGATGTATTTGAACAAAATTTCTTTTACAGATATCTGCTCCTTGAAGCCGTCATTAAATCTCAACATGTGATGATAACGTTCTAGATATCTAGCTTGTTTCTTCGTTCTTTCATCGATTTCTTTGAGTTGTTTTGTAGATTTGAATGTTTCGTGTATTGTGTTAATTCCATCGTAAATCGCAAGTTCTTTTACAATGAATTCAGGTAGACAAAAACCTTGTACGTCGACTACAACCAACTTCATCGTATCAATTATGTCAACTGACTGAGAGAAAAGCGACTATGTAATTTTTTTTTTATCAATCCAACTGTTGTGGGTGTTATTAAATCCTAACCATTTAACATAAAGTTGATTACCTTTCTTTTTTAAAACTTTTTCAACGAGATATACACCTGGATGCTTAACTTTCAATAGTTCCATTTCATAGAAACCACCTAAAATGTTTTCACCCTTTTCATCTTTCAAAAAATATGTGGTGGGATTAGTGAGATTAATTTTTCTTATTATGAAAATCTCATTTGACCAATTGGGTGTGTATCCCTTATCGAATATTCCGCGATACTTACTTATTCTTACGTTATCACCAACTTTAAATTTTGATTTATTGCTAACTATTTTAATCTGAGTATAAGCAGCTTTTAGAATAGCGTTTTCATTACTTTTGTTAACTTGTGACGGTTTCATTTTTATAGTACGATGATAAGAATTATTATATCGATGTACCACATTTGCCAATAAATCTAACCATTTATAATTTCCTTGCAAACTAAATTCTTTCCACATTAAATTTTTTAATGTGCGATTTACTCTTTCGACGATTGAGGCTTTTTTTAAACTGTAGACATTGTAATGATTAATTTTGTATTTTTTCATAAGATTTTGAAACTTTACGTTGTAGAATTCTTTTCCTTGATCTGTTTGTAAATTTTTGGGTAACCGTACGATTTTGGATAAAATTGTTTCCATTGCAGTGGCGATTTGTTGAGCATCTTTTGACTTTACAGGGACAGCCCACACGTATTTTGAGAAACAGTCAATAACAACAAGTATATATTTGTATCCTCTGTTTATCTTAGCATACGGTATCATTTCCACTAGATCTGCTTGTAATGTTTCATTAATACCTTTTATTATAACCTTGCGTCGTTTAAAATTAATTCTTACGGGTTTGTGCAATTCTGCAACAATATCTCTTTTAATGGGAGTTGGCTCATACACCTTCTTGCGTTTCATTTTTATCAGTCTTATGTATATAATGTGCTTTCTCGGCACTAACTAACGATTCTTCAAAATTAACAGGACATTTTATTATCATTTCTGCGAACAAATTTGGTACATTTTCTGTTTTATTTACAGCATATTTGAACGATATTCGATCACCGTTACGTAGTACAAATCCTTTCAATTCTTCTTTACTAAAAAATTTGTTATTTACATAAACATTTATTTCATTAATGGTAATATTCAATTTTGTAAGGGTTCCAATTTCTAAAGGAAACGTATAGTGCGTTTCTTTAGAATTTAATACATACGTGTTTTCCACGGTTTTATCGGATTCGAAGCGAAATATCAGATTATAGAACATATAGTTTGAAATAGTAATCATATCATTGTCGATAGAACCTGAAAGTTTAGCATGTTTTAACAAATGACGCCCGAATTTATCCAGAGTCATATTAAGCAATAATTTTAGCTTCGCGTAGTTCTTCTATTATAGAAACGATTTCGTTTTGATGACCCGAATGGCCTGCTGTCTGGGAAGCGACTAACAACTTCAGTCTTTCAACTAATTCATTTGGATCTTCCCAATACACATAATCAACTTTATTTGTGTTTACTTCTTTAAATAGTACTTGACCACCTTTCTTCGGTTTTTTATACTTCGTGAGAGTTGAGAATAATGGTCCTATAATATTTTTGTATTTCATCGAACTTGTACCCAATATTCGATCATTTTCATCGAAATTTCTTCGATATGCATTGGTTTTTTCTAAAATTTTTTTGTAAATTTCCTTGTCTTCCGTAGTAAAATGAACAGGCTTCTTTTTAAAAATAAGTTCATAAATTCCAGGAGTCCCTTTAAAGATTTCATTGTCTATTTTTATATCTGGACCTATAAATTGTACCTCCTTCGAACCAATATAAAATTTCTCTGAGAAAGTGTCATGTCTTACGCCTGTTCTGTGATCAAATTTACTTTCTGCATCGTGATGCATTTCGTCAATATATTTTCTGGGTAATTCATCAAAATCATTTAAATATTCGTTGTAAACGTCTGTATCAACGATGTTTTTAATATAATTTTTACTTAACTGAACAGATTTTTCAAGAACCTCATTGAAGTTATAATTATCATTGTCTTCCTCGGGAATGTATTGGAACACATTGTCCTGTGCATCTGTTTTATTTATTGATTCTTCGAAATCTTCCTGTGATAAAACATCATATTTTGAACTAATCGGACTCATTCGATCTTCTTTTTCATTTTTGATGGCATCGATTCTTTTCACAAGGTTAGCAACTTTTGTAGCAATTCTTTTTTGTCTTGGCGTGAAAATTTCTGCTTGCTTTGGTGTAGTAACAATAGTTTTTTTCTCACGAACAGGAGACAGAATTGTATTTTCTAACTTTCGCTTTGTAGGTGTACTGTGCTCAATGTTCGACACATTTTTTGTTTTCACATCTTGATTACTTTTTATTGGATTTTCACTCCGTCTCTCAATTAATGTTTCCAAATGTTTAGTGAGGGGTTCATACTTTTTCTCTTCATTTCGTTGAGTTGCTTTAATTAGTTCTAATTTTCTTTGTAAATCTTTTCTTTTCTTAATCAGTTTCCTTTTTAAATCAACCACATCTGATATTTTTGAATCCATGTCTCCTAAGGCTTCCGAAAATACAAATAAACTGAATCTATTTATTTGAATGATAGGCTTATATACCTATGCAAAATTTCACAAACATTCTATAAAAATACTTTATTCAATAGTACAGATGCACATGTTTTGTTTTGTAATGATCTCTTATATGATCTTTATAGTAGCAGTATATACATGGTAAGTTAGGAGTATCTGTTTCACCTCCACATTTTGGACATTTATATTTTACAGGAACTGGCATGTTGAATGTTCAACATACTTCTATAGACTGAAATTATGAAAATGGATCAATAAAATTATCAAATCCTTTTCTAAACCGACCACTACGAATTTCGTTCTCTTTATCGACTACTAAAAAATCATAACTGTTTTGCCAGCAAAATGAACACATTTCTTTAAATTTATCAAATGAGATATCAGTGCCGATATGATCATCATAGATATGGCGCAAGTTTAAATTATCTTGCTTAAATAAAATGATAAAATTTGCGTTGTCTCTTATTAGATGCTTAGGAATACATGTGTAGGTTTGACATAAATAAAAACAATCTATATTTCTGTGTCGTCCCATGCTAAAATATTCTTTCATTAAATTTTGCTTGTCACATGCCACATCATCAAAAATAAAGACAGAATTAGTTTTAGCTTTGTGCGGTGGTGGTATGTTGTTATTGTCGAAATTGCTGAAACTATAAAAATTTATACCTTTAATAGGTTTTAGAAGATTTTCCAAATATTGATATTTTGGTTGGAAAAGAGATTTAGAATACACATAGACATTTTCAAATCTTAAACCATTTGGATGTTCGATTAAACTTATCATAACATTAGTCTTTCCGCAGTTAGACGGTCCGACAATAATACATCTTACTGTAGATGGTAAAAGATCCCCATGTCTTTTATTCTCGCTGTTAATTTTGATATCGTTATTATTTATCGGCAATTTGAGGTTTTGAGGTGTCAAACGCATTTCGACATCTGATTAAGAAACCGACATGTGGGGGGGTATAAATACTAAATTTTTCTACGTTTCCGTTAGTATTTTAGCTGATCCGAAAGTTTGAGTATAAATGAAGATTACGAAGCGAAAAAGGAACAGTCGTCGGATTGAGACCTACAGAAAGAGATATTGTGGACGTGGGATCGTAAATTCGGTTATTAATAAATTACCGTTTGAACTTCATATTCCCGGTTATAACTTTTGTGGACCAGGAACTAAATTAGAAAAACGATTAGCAAGAGGAGATAAAGGCCGGAATCAATTAGATGAAGCTTGCAAATTTCACGATATAGCTTATGGTGAACATAAAGATTTGGAAAATCGACATAAGGCCGATAAAGTTCTGTTAGATAAAGCGAAACTTAGACTACGTTCTTCGGACGCTTCTTTGGGCGAAAAAGCTGCTGCTTTAGGTGTTGCGGCTGCCATGAAAGCCAAAATAAAACTCGGTATGGGTTGTCCAGTCAAAAGACAAACTAGCAAACGTGGAAAAGTCTTGAATTTTAATGATTTAAGAAAATCCGCCAGACTTGCTTTAAAAAATAAGAAATTTAAGAATATGAACGATGCTGTAAAAGTGGCCATGAGAGCAGTAAAATCATCAAAAGGAAAAAAGAGAGTGAGACCTGTTCGTCACAGACGTATAATACCCATACCGAAAAGTGGTGGATTTTTACCTCTACTACCAATATTTGCCGCTTTAGGCGCTCTGGGATCTCTAGGTGGTGGCGCAGCAGCCATTGCAAAAGCTGTTAACGATGCTAAATCAGCTAAAGAACAGTTGAAAGAAAATCAACGACACAATCAGAAAATGGAGTCGATAGCTGTAGGAAAGTCAGGAAGTGGATTATATTTGAAACCATATAAAAGAGGATATGGTCTTTTTTTAGCTCCATCAAAATTTCAAAAGAACTCCCGATAAATATTCCAAAACATGCTCTCACCAACATCGACATTTACAAATATGTAAAGCGTTTGAAAATTCCCCGCTTCAGAGGAGTTTTTATGAAAAATTCACTTCCAAATAAAGTACGCCTTAATGAGTGTGGTGTATTAAATTTAGACAATAAGGAAGGTCCTGGAACACATTGGACAGCTTATAAAAAAACTCGAAACGAAGTTATATACTTTGATAGTTATGGAGATTTGAGACCACCTCTTGAACTGATCAAATATTTACAAAGCAACGGTTTCTGTAATATAGTATATAATTATGAATCTTTACAGACTTTTAATAGTATTAATTGTGGACATTTGTGTTTAAGATTCCTATATAACTGCTACAAATAAAATTGTTTGAAATTCGAGCGTTTTAGTTGAACTGTTAGTGTCGTCGAAGTAAGTTGCACGATGTCGAACGTATTCTCATTGGATGGAAACAGTTCTGTACTTTCGAGCAGATACTATCCACCAATTGTCTTGGAAGATTATAACTATGCTTTAGGATTAGAAAGTTTGGTTACTTGGAATTCTTTTCCAAATATCGATAGCAATAACAACAAATTTTATTTTTTTACACCAGACAAAAAAGAGCATTACATAGAAATTCCCGAGGGTTCTTACGAGATAGAAGACATTGAGTCGTATTTAAATAAAGAAATCAAAAACTATATGGAACATTATTTTCAATACGAAATTGACAAACACGGAAATAGAATAAAGAAATTTAAAATGTTGACACCAAGCTTAATAATTAGAGGAAATAATAATACTTTAAAATCGGAAGTTAAATGTACTCTTGATATAAATTTTTCAAGAAAGGATTCGTTAGGGAATTTATTGGGATTTAAGGATACCATTCTGAAAGCGCATAAAACTCATATATCAGATTTTCCAGCAAAAATTTTAAAGGTAAATGCTCTTTGCGTTTATTGCAATATAGTAACTGGTTCATACAAGAACGGAAGTCCCGTTCACGTTATCCATCAATTTTTTCCAACAGTACCACCCGGTTACAAAATAGTGGAACGACCATTAAATGTGATATATCTACCAATTAATACGAAACAAATAGATGAAATAATCGTTAAAATAACAGATCAAGAAGGTAATATTGTTAGTTTCAGAGGTGAAGAGGTAGGTGTACGGTTGCATCTTAAGAAGGTCACGTGATGGGTATTATATTTAATGAAAATCTAAAAAACCGAAATTCGGTATATATAAGTAGGACAATGAAAAAGAGATCAGTCAGTCCTTTGAGAAGGGTCAAACGTTTAACTTTAGGCAATCGTAAATTTCTTGAATCTCTAGGATTAACGGTCTTGAAATAATATTTTTATTGAATATATAAATCAGCAATGAATTTTGAAATATTAAACGTAAGCGAAAAAGCTGCCTATGATCATTCAATTTATTATGGAGAAAGACATACACACCTACCTTATTCTAACAGTTCATTTAACTACGATGATGAAATAAGAATTCCTATTGAACATCAAGATTTATACACTTTTCCACATTTGAGTACATTGCATATAGAGGGTAAGGTTATTGTGAAGAATGAAATCGACGAAATTGTACAGAAACCAGAAATCAAATTTGTAAATAATGGCGTTCTTCTGATGTTTAATCAAATAAGATATGAAATTGCTGGGGTCGTTGTGGATAGTATTAGAAATCCTGGGTTAGCGTCTACCATGAAAGGATATGTAACGTATAACAGTAATGAAAGCGTAGCTCTAGAGAATGCTGGATGGTTTCCCAAAAAAGATTCGAATATAATTAAGGAAAATGGAACTTTTGAAGTTTCGATTCCATTAAAAATGATTTTTGGTTTTTGTGAAGATTTTAAAAAGACCATTTTGAATGTAAGACAGGAGCTTGTTTTGGTTCGTTCTAATACCGATGTGAATGCTTTAATTTCCTCAAATGATAAATACAAAATTAAAGTAGAACTTAGTAAAATATGCTGGAAAATGCATCACTTGTCCGTGTCCGATGCCGAAAGGATCGCATTAATCGATATTGTAAGAAGCAACAGGGAATTGGATATTATGTTTAGAAGTAAAGAATTACATGAATTTGCTCCACCAGTACAATCGATAACAAATACTTGGACTATTAAAACTTCCTTAGAAAAACCTCAGTACATACTTTTTGCATTACAGCAAGGAAGAAAAAACCAATTGAAGAAAAACTACAGTCAGTTTGATCATTGTAATCTGAGAGATGTAAAATTGTACCTTAATGATACCATGTATCCCTACGACAACCTGAATGTTGATTTCACAAATAATCGGTATGCAATTCTCTATGATATGTTTAAAGAATTCCAGACATCGTTCTTATCCAAACAAACCAGCGAACCATTATTCGATAAGGATGAATTTAAAGAAAAGACGCCTATAATAGTAATCGACTGTTCTAAACAAACGGAAGCTTTGAAGAGAGGCCCCGTTACAATCACTTTGTGGTTTGAGACGATCTCTGGTATTCCTGCAGACACTACAGCCTACTGTCTTATTCTTCACGACCGAATGGTAAAATACATCCCTGCACAAGATGTCGTCAGAGTGTTGTAAATAATTTAACCTGTTATTGTATTATTATTATGTTTGGGGGTAAATAAAACTACATATAACCCATTTCTGTGTGTTTTATTCATGGCTACCAGAAATTACATGTAAAGTTTTCTTATAATCATCTAACTTAATCGAGGGCCATTTTGTTGAATCCGGTCCCTCAGTCCATCCTAATGGTATTTCAGGATTGGCTTCTCCTTTGACAATGTTCTTTTTGATCCAGTTGAAAATTCTTCGGTGCTCCTGATTTTGAGAAGGTTGAAATGCGAAAGAATCGTAATTTATTATTTCTAAAGACTCATAGAAAGTACTGAGCGCTTTATGGTTTGCCAAATACGCAGCCCGACACATAAATTCATCCACGCACTGGTCGATCCTTCGATAATTTTTCCGGATATTCTCAACAGGATAGAATATATCTCCAAGATTCTGCCAGCGATTATCACTCAATAATTTATAAATAAAACATTTATACGTTAGAGTATTGTCCAAATAGTTGGTGGTCATCAAAAACTCCAAAGCAGCATAGTTTAAATTTTCAATTTGGTCTCTTTCGCATACATGTAGAAATGCATCAATGTAACCATCGACACATTGTTTTCTTTGTAGCAGAATACAAATGTCAAGTGTATAAAAGTCACTTTCACTTTCGGCAATCCATTTAAACACTTCGTCCGGTACAATAAAATCTTTTTTATCGATGAGATGAAGGAATAAATTTAATTTCGTTCGATCACTCGCAGCGGCTTTAAGATATGTTTTGTACACATTTTCGGATGCACAAAATGCTTGTAAATCAACAAATTGTCTCAAGTCAGACATTGTTGTAATCATAAAATAACCAACATCGAATAAATCATCTGTGAAATTTAATTGCTTATATATGGCAATCCCCACTTTTTTTAACTTACGTGCGAAATATGATATCCCCAAGGTTTCGTATCCGTTGCAAATCTTGTGACAATCCTTTTATCATCATTTGGGCTGAGAACTACTTTTTCTTGTTTTACTGTGTAAACAGTATGATGTTTGGACTTGATGAGTCTTTGTGATTTTTCGTAACTTCGATTATTAAATAAACATTCTTTGTAATTTTCAAACGTTATTGTTTTAAGTGATGCTTTTGTACTACCTTTGGATTTTTTAACTAATTTTTTATTGAAATCGTCACTTGCAATTCTATATGCGTACATTTTAGATCTGAGACCCACAAATTCTAGCATAATCTTACCGTTATTTTCATCTTTCATTAAACCTGGTACTTTCTTATTTTTCAGTTCTATATCATAAATATTATATAAATCATAGTCAGAAGTATCAAATCGATGTGAGTCTTTCTTAATATATTTGTATATATCGTCTACGTGAAATTCATAAATTAGGCTGTCAGTGTCGGTATAAAGTAACTTAGCATTATTTTTAAATGTTTTTTTAATATAGTCATAATGAAATTCATAGAGAAAAGTTTTAGAAATATCTAAAATGCAAAAACCAACATAAATTGGTTTATTCAAAAATACTTCTAATTTACTCATTTCGATTATTGCTGAATCATCGTCAAATACAACAGAACTGTGAAAATTTGGTTTAGATATAAGAGAACGAACTCCCCATCTTCCCTCCCATTTACTAACCAATCGAATATCGCGATGTTTTCTTACATTTTCCATGCATTTACCATAAATAGCATTAATCATTAATTTAAAAAAATCTTTTTCAAAATCGTTCTTTGCTTGCTGCCTAAGTTTTGTATTTAAATCTATATATTCCTTTAACCACGCAGATTGTTTGAATTTCATAACACGATGTACACATTTTATTTTCATACCAAATTTTGTATACATTTTTAAATTCCGATAATGAATAATATAATTTTTCTTGGGATATAAAGTCAACAATAACTTCTTAAGTTTAGATCTTGAAATGGGCGGTATCATATGCTCTGGAGCTAATGGTAAATCACTATGAATTTCATGTAAATCTATTGGATAATCTAAATCGCATTCAATAATATAACCGATTGCTGAATTTTCTGGGGTATCTAAGATATCAGCTATATTGAAATTTTCTACAAACTCAAATTCTCCATACGGTAAGTATTGAGACATTGCCGCTCCGTAAAGGTTGTTAACATCAAAATACATTAAATAGGTACTATCTTTCGAAGGATCATATTCTTCTTTTGGCATGTATTTGTTATTGGCTTTACCATATCTATTGGAACACTGCGAAACTCCACCTCTAATACCTCTTTCTACAAATAGAACTTTATCTATATCCGTTAAAAGTTCTAGTTTAATTTCTGTTGTTTTTAACATAGCATCAAATGTTAGGCCCGGAGCAGTATAATAATGCAACGGATCAAGTTGATAAGTATTTAAACAAGTAGTTCGAAAAGCTTCAAATACATCGGCTAGAAGAAGCACATCAGTTTTTAAATATAAATCAGAATATTCTCCTAATGTATGAATATTAAAAGTATTCCATACATTGGTAGCATGGGAATAATCTTCATATTTAATATTTTCATCGGATAAGCGACTATAGAAATCCTCCTTTTCGGGCAATTTTGTTTCAAGTAGTTTCTCCCAGGAGTTTATATAATCGTAAGGAAAAACTCCCTTTCTGTTTAACAAATCAAATTCTTCCATATTATTACAATTTGCCAACGTAATAATTTTCTGAGAATTATCTAAATTGGAGGAAAGTTTGTCTAAACTATGTGGCATAAATCTGAAAGAATCAATAAACCGTAAACTAACTTTCGTGTCTTCGACAAATTTAGTAAACGAGATATATCTTTCTTTGTTAATGGGAAGTAACTTAATATCACCTTTTATTGAATTTGAAAGTTCTTTAATAAAAAAATGGGCATCATATCCGCTCATATTATGAAAGACCACGGGTATAACACAAATATCTTTATAATTTAAATTACAACTTTGATGGGCAGCGCCTCTATACATTCCAGTTAAATGACTATGATCGCGTACTTTTATGTTCTTTTCCGAAAATCCTTTTTTACATATATGACATATTTGGGAGGATTCAAACTGCTCACGTTCTTCCGTAGTTAATGTTTCCATAGAAATAACGTTCTGAAATTTATCGTTGCAAAAATGAGCCATTCGATGTAACTCCTGAACGAACCATTGAATGCAATTTTTACCTCGATACAAACGAAATTTAGAAAATGAATTATCATATGAGCAGTGAAAATAGTAAGCAATGCTGTGCGCAATATGTTTTTGATAAGTTTCGGTCTTATTCGTGGTGGACATATGCTGTTTGGTACAATCAAGAAGAATACTCTCGAGATCTGCATAAATAGTAAAAGGTACTTTTTCTTGATGTCTATAATTTTGAAAATACAAGTAATTTTCGTTTTCTGTTGGCAGTCTTATGGAATATTTATTAATACTCTGGCATGAAGTTTTATGTTTTTGGAGCAATTCCTCTGTGGTGAAATGGTTTAAGCATCTTTCGCATATATGAAATTTACATTTATGGAGGGAAAGTTGCGTAGCTAAAAGAGCTGACAAATTTTTGATCCATACGAAATGATAGAGCAATTGTTGATCTTCAAAGTTATCATTACTGTTATTAGTATTTTGTATTTGTCTTTCAGCGGGTAGCATAAGCAAATTAATTGCTTTATAAGAATTTAAAAATCTAGTGCTTAAACGACAAGGTAAAATTTTTTTCTTCTCGATGCAGTATAAATTAATGGCAAGATTGTTGAGTTCCTCAAATTTTTGAATGTCTTTAATTGTGATTGGAAAGTCTAAATTATCATATTTCAACACATTTTTGAAATGAGGATACGATGATTTTCGGTCTGAATGTTTATCGGTAGGAAATAAAGCCGAAACTATGGCCCAAAGAAAACAATATTCATCATTATTTTGTACATTAATTATTGCATGTTTTTTTTTTATAAAATCTGGTGTGGATACAAAAGTTGAATAGCCGAATTTAATTGGGTCGTATTTATTTATGTTAATTTTCAATCCTAAAATTTCATACAACGCCCAACCGGAATCCTTTTCTGCAAATTCCTCTAATTTTTTCATGATTTTATCAATGACGTTTTCTTCGTACCATTCCTTTAAATTTGTGTATTGATCAATGTGCTGATTTTTTGTTGAAAATGTTTTAATGTCTGTTTCACCAGAGTGCGGTTGAATAAAATTTGCCGAAAAAATTACATTTACCTTAAGCATTGAGTTTTTCCGTTCTTTTTTAATTCTAAACATAAAGCATTTAAAAGATTGTTGAAAAAACTGAAGAGGATCTTTAATGTGGTGGTTACTTATAAATCCTGTACGAATTCGTTGTTGAAAACAGGATTCGACATCCTGCCATGTTACATTAGTCACCGGTTTAAATTTGACTGTTTTAATATAGCCTTCACCAGTTTTTATAGATAATTGTTTTTTCTTATTTAAAAGCTTTAGGCGATAAAATTTCAAATACGCCAAACTTGTTTCTAAGGAATTTGCGTTTTCCAACATATTTTCTCGATGGATTTTACATTTGAGTGCTTTTCTAATTATTCTAATACTGGTATTGATATAAACTAAAAAATGTTTAGTTTCTTCGATTGTTTTGATTTTACTTATGTATTCATGAATTAGCTTAAGAGAGTTTTTACATATAGCCGTCACTGATTCTTGTGATTTCATTTTTTGTCGTGAAACTTGCTCACCACAGCAGAAAAAAAGAAACACTACTATTTCCCGTTGACTAGTTTCTTGTTTATATGAGAATTAATTTGCAAGTTACAACTTGCAAGTCGTAGTTGAAAACGTGGTCGTAAAAAATAAATTCAAGTCAGCGAAAAATGAAACATGAGGAAAGCAACTGAAGGAGGGAAAAAAGTAGGGGTGGGGATTAATATAGTGTATAAATTAAAGATCACACAAAAGAACAGATTAATAAGTGTTCTGCAAGTACATATCATAAAAATTAATTAACGACAGAAATGGGTAAGCTTATATATATATATTTTTTTTGTAGTATTTAATTTTTTTTTTGTATAGAGAAATTTGTTATCTGCCCCTATGATGTCAGCCACAGGCTTTTAGAGAATAGGCTGAGAAAGCATATTTTCAAATGCCACCGGGATGCCTGGGAAAGGGAGCGAAAACTCTGGGAGAATGCACTTCCAAGACCATCTACACCACCCCCACCACCATCAAAGTGGTTCAGCCAACCACCACCAACACCACCGCAAGTGGAAAACTGGGACAACGAATTCTCAGGGACCTATGTCCCAAAGTTAGATAGATCCCTGTTTTTAGATAGAACAGCCTTAAACGCCTACCATGCGACATTTAACAAATATATAAGAAAACAATAATTTGTTATTTCTATCGCTATCACCCCACCACCATCATTTACCACACCATCATTTACCACCTCTAAAAATTTCTTCCCTACAAATATCAACGACCACAACTAAGTATTTGTGTCTGTGTACAAGAAGATAAGTCTAAGATGTGTCTGCCTAGCAATGTGTTAATACTATTAAGTGTGCTAGTTGAAAACAACTTGAATATTTACACCACTTCAAATATAAGTCTGCTGTATATTTAGACGTACGAAAAAGAATTTTGGGAAAAAATGACTCCGATCAATCTAATCGAAACCAGTTATCACCTCTTCTATGCGAAAAATATAACAATGCAGAATCATTTGACGTACAAGATAAAAACGGAAGAAGAAAATCACCAATTTTCCAATTGGTTAATAATAGAAAATACTAAGAACAGTGGCAGTTCAAAGGAGGTCATTGATTTTTGTTTAAGAAACGATCGTGTATGGTTTGCTTCATTTTTTGTCATATTCACGATAATGACTGTAATAGTGGGATGTTGGGACCTGGCTGCTCGTTAATGGTGGTGGTGATGGTTGTTGCTATATATATAGAATTCCGCAACAACAAACTATTCATTTCATCCAAACAATGTTCGGCTTAAACTGCACACTTGTTCTATCAACCATTCTAATTCAGAAAGATTTTTATTTATTGACTGATAGCAATGTTACTGATGTCTATCTACAAACTATTGATAGTAGTAAAGAATGTACTGTTAGAAAAATGTTAGAAATTAAAAATGGGCATGAACAACTACGTATGTTTTATTCAAAATATGTATCTTCCTCGAACCAACTGCAATATCGGCTAGAATTAGTCTTCAAAGACAACACTCGATGCAAGTCTCCGAATTACACCATCTTTAACGATTATAGTGGATACAAGAATTCTACAGGTGCAAATGTTACAGAATATTGTTTGGCAAAACCATGGATATGGATATTTACTTCAGTAGGAGCAATTATTTTTGCAATCGTATTTTGTCTGTTACTTTATTTAGTACTAATTTGTTTCAGTTATTTTAGTAAATACAATACTCAAACAAATGTATGATTCAATAAAACAATTAGTTATTATTAATAGTTTTATTTAATGTCCTTTAACATATTTATTTAACAGCATCAGTACTACGATTTAATACAACAATAAGTTATTTAATATGTTTTAAATTATTTGTCCAGCAGCACGATATGACTCATCACGATCTACCACCACAGCAGTGATTTTTGATGATTGTTTATAGGTTTTTGATTTTCGTTTTTTAATGATGTTTTGTTGTTTTCATATAAAATTCAACAAAAAGCCGTTTTTGGTTAACTTGAAATTTTTTTTTTTAATGTCTTAGTATATTTAGTTGTGATGGTAGTAGTCATATAACAATACATATAAAGAACAACCTATTTCGCTTTTTTTTTTTTTTTTTTTTTTTTAAGTGTTGCATGTTGGGCTTATTCGAATCCTTTTTCGATGGTCTTTTTTTCGACCTGAAAAAATTTTTACGTAGCGACCTCGAAAAAACTAGAAATGGCTCCTGTATCTAGGTCGATGTGGACAGAATCGATTTTTTTGAGCAGACTTATGCGTTCGTTCCAGAAGAAGGTTTTGATGTATACAACCGATATTCTATCTCTTACCATTTGGACACTAGAAACTTTTGCCCTTTTCTCCCTTATTTTCAACTTTTTTGAAAATTTTTTTTGCTCAACATATGGCTTAATTTTTTTAGCTTTTCCCCGTTCCCCTGAGCCGACATGCTACCTCTTACCGCTTACGAACTATGACGTTTTTTCGTTATTACTACTAAACGGTAGCAAAAAATATTTATTTTGCTAAGTGGACCTATAGACTGTTCACTCAGAAATATTTTGGTACAAAAATATATTTTTTAAGTTTTACCGTTTGGGCGCCACAAACTTTTGCCCTTTTCACAGTCATGTCAAAAGTTAGCGAAAAACCGTCGACGGCTGTCGATATTATTTGTTTTTGTCAATCTTTTTTGCTCTATACACGAACCTCCTATCTCTTACCATTTTCGAGTAACAAAAATTTTTTCTATTTAAACGGTAGATACACCTATGAGTCATAATCATTTTTACACACGATTAGATAGTACTTCATGAATATGCATTTGATTTTGTGGAAAAACAAACTTTTCAAAATTTGGATTTTTTTTTTGAGATTTTTTTTGTTTTAATTTTTCTTTGGATTCTTTGAATTTTTTAAATTTTTTTTTTCACCAAAACTTCTAATTTACTTTCCTACTGCTCAAGGAAAACTTTTTTTCGAATTTTGACAACCTTTTTTGACAAAAATTGTTGCGCCCCAAACTCAAATTTTCACATATTTAATTACATGGACCTATTGATTATTCATCCAAAAATATTTTGACACAAAAAACAAATTTTTAACTAATTCCGTTTGGTCACCACAAACTTTTGCCCTTTTCTCCGAAATGCTAAACTCAAACTAAAAAAAACCGTCGACACAGGTGCATGTGTTTCGTATTTTAGGAACTTTTTTGTTCTTTGCACGAACCTCGTATCTCTTACCGTCTTCGAGTAAAACATTTTTTTTTATATTTAAACAATTATTGCACCTCCAACCCACATTTATTTTTACACAAATGTGTCATTAGTTTATAGGGATGCATTTTTATTTTTTTAACAAACTTTCTGCCCTTTGGCACCCTCAAGCGATAATTCTTTTTTTTTAATATTTCCGAATACGTCCCTGTCTATTGAAGATAAGAGCGTCCAGTTCCGTAAGAATTTGCTGAAACAGCATCGCGTTATTTCATTCTGTGTTGTAATAATGACGGGCGGCGTGTTTCGGTTTATGAATTTTACCGTGAAAAGATTTGGGAAAAAGGTGGTTTTGTTGAACTAAATGGTGGCTTCTGTGAAGTGTGCGTGTATTTGAATGTTTTCGAGGGAGAACGGATGATTTTATTGCCTGTTTTCAA
This sequence comes from Zophobas morio, assembly GCF_036711695.1. NCBI lineage: Eukaryota > Metazoa > Arthropoda > Insecta > Coleoptera > Tenebrionidae > Zophobas > Zophobas morio. The sequence goes on along the minus strand of NW_026972396.1, from coordinate 103,099 downwards.
TGTCGTAAGTAACAATTTTTTTAATTTTTAACAACACACTCGCCTTCTGACATTTGAGATTTTATTCTAATAATCACTGACAAATAAGCTTAAATCGGCAGAAAGTTGCTGATGAACATTTATTTATTAAGAAAATAACAGGAGTTTTGTCGGAGCAAACACGGCTTTTATTCGTTGCTGTTATTCCCAATTAAATAATTTTAGATGAGACTGGGGAAAATAATACACCAAACGAAATAAACAATATTTATTATAATTTCAATTACAGCTTAAGATTATACAAACTAGTTCGTATTTTATACATTTTAAGAAACTAATAAGTTTTAAATTTAAATCTAATTTACGACGCAGTGGTTTAACCGCAATGTGCACAGTTATTTAACTGATTTTCTTTGCTGAATAATTTTCAATTCTGAATCCAATTTTTCGATTGTTTCTCTAAATTTTCGCTTCTTCTCCATCATTTTTTCGATTAAGGGCTTTATTTGCAATTCGAAACGTTCCACATTCATTTGAAATCTTTTAACATCGTATAACCAAGTATTAATTCGGCTTTCTTTATCATTTATTAAGAAAATAACCGGAACTTTGTCGAAACAAACACGTCTGTTATTCATGACAGTTTGCAATCAAATATTTTTTACATGAGACTGGGGAAAATAATACACCGAACGAATTAAATAATATTTATTATAATTTCTATTACAGCTTAAGATTATTCAATTTAGTTCTTATTTCATACATTTTAATTGCTTCTTTTAAATAACTAATTCGTTTTAAATGTAATTCTAATCTACGACGAAGCAGTCTAACTGCACTTGATTTGTTTTCCACATGAACCAATGCCTTCTTCATTCTTCGATAAATTCGATATTGATGGTTCGACCGATCGGACCTCTATTTACCAAGTACAATTTCAAGCCGTTCACGATCTTCTGGTTCAGATCGCTGATCACTGAGTCGGTGAATTTTTCGGTAAATCTCTGTGGAAGTATCGTTCTAGACTCTTCAAGTTGCACAAATATCTTGTCACCGTACTTTGTAGACAGTTTACTAAAATTTTTTGTTAAAAATTTTTTATTTTCTTCTAAAGTTTTCGCACTCACAAAAGCTTGCAAGTGAGACTCTTTATTCAAGGTAGAAATGAAAGATGACATTTCTAAGTGTTAAATAATTGAATTCAAAAAACTAATTAATTCTTACACACGAATCCATCGACTTTTATACAAGTATAAAACGGAAGTGGGGATGCGAGATTGCGTCCGAGATCCCTCCCCGACCTAAACGAAAAGAGGGGATAGATCTCGAGATGAACGAGGGCAATAAACGACCAAGGTCGAGCAACGACTAGGTCAATGATCGCTCGATAAAAAGTAATGGGGGAGCTGGACCAGCTGGCAAGGTCAGCCACGTGCACCGACAAGGTCGACAACAAATGAAAGGTCAATGACCGCTCGATGAAAAGTAATGGGGGAGCTGGACCAGTTTGACCTCATTTGACCTGGTCTAGAACCCCCACTATATAACTACTTAGCTAAAATTTGATGGTTTCGTTGCACTTTCCGAGCCCGTAGGGTATCTGAGTGGCTTGAAAGTACAAGAAAACACTTCAAAAGTGACGTTTCTGAAGAATTTTAACAGTTTTCTTGTATCTACGAACGCCAGAATGCATAAAATTGACCTAAACGTCTCCTTTTCCTATTCTGAGTCGATTCTGCATGCTTTAAGTGTGTTTGGTGGCTCAGAACCATCAAAAAACGTTGAAATATAGTTCAAATTCAATAAAAATCGACAAAAATACAGTTTCTTGCTAAAATTTGATGGTTTCGTTGCACTTTCCGAGCCCGTAGGGTATCTGAGTGGCTTAAAAGTACAAGAAAACACTTCAAAAGTGACGTTTCTGAAGAATTTTAACAGTTTTCTTGTATCTACGAACGCCAGAATGTATAAAATTGACCTAAACGTCTCCTTTTCCTATTCTGAGTCGATTCTGCATGCTTTAAGTGTGTTTGGTGGCTCAGAACCATCAAAAAACGTTGAAATATAGTTCAAATTCAATAAAAATCGACAAAAATACAGTTTCTAGCTAAAATTTGATGGTTTCGTTGCACTTTCCGAGCCCGTTGGGTATCTGAGTGGCTTAAAAGTACAAGAAAACACTTCAAAAGTGACGTTTCTGAAGAATTTTAACAGTTTTCTTGTATCTACGAACGCCAGAATGCATAAAATTGACCTAAACGTCTCCTTTTCCTATTCTGAGTCGATTCTGCATGCTTTAAGTGTGTTTGGTGGCTCAGAACCATCAAAAAACGTTGAAATATAGTTCAAATTCAATAAAAATCGACAAAAATACAGTTTCTAGCTAAAATTTGATGGTTTCGTTGCACTTTCCGAGCCCGTAGGGTATCTGAGTGGCTTAAAAGTACAAGAAAACACTTCAAAAGTGACGTTTCTGAAGAATTTTAACAGTTTTCTTGTATCTACGAACGCCAGAATGCATAAAATTGACCTAAACGTCTCCTTTTCCTATTCTGAGTCGATTCTGCATGTTTTAAGTGTGTTTGGTGGCTCAGAACCATCAAAAAACGTTGAAATATAGTTCAAATTCAATAAAAATCGACAAAAATACAGTTTCTAGCTAAAATTTGATGGTTTCGTTGCACTTTCCGAGCCCGTAGGGTATCTGAGTGGCTTAAAAGTACAAGAAAACACTTCAAAAGTGACGTTTCTGAAGAATTTTAACAGTTTTCTTGTATCTACGAACGCCAGAATGCATAAAATTGACCTAAACGTCTCCTTTTCCTATTCTGAGTCGATTCTGCATGCTTTAAGTGTGTTTGGTGGCTCAGAACCAAAAAAAAACGTTGAAATATAGTTCAAATTCAATAAAAATCGACAAAAATACAGTTTCTAGCTAAAATTTGATGGTTTCGTTGCACTTTCCGAGCCCGTAGGGTATCTGAGTGGCTTAAAAGTACAAGAAAACACTTCAAAAGTGACGTTTCTGAAGAATTTTAACAGTTTTCTTGTATCTACGAACGCCAGAATGCATAAAATTGACCTAAACGTCTCCTTTTCCTATTCTGAGTCGATTCTGCATGCTTTAAGTGTGTTTGGTGGCTCAGAACCATCAAAAAACGTTGAAATATAGTTCAAATTCAATAAAAATCGACAAAAATACAGTTTCTAGCTAAAATTTGATGGTTTCGTTGCACTTTCCGAGCCCGCAGGGTATCTGAGTGGCTTAAAAGTACAAGAAAACACTTCAAAAGTGACGTTTCTGAAGAATTTTAACAGTTTTCTTGTATCTACGAACGCCAGAATGCATAAAATTGACCTAAACGTCCCCTTTTCCTATTCTGAGTCGATTCTGCATGCTTTAAGTGTGTTTGGTGGCTCAGAACCATCAAAAAACGTTGAAATATAGTTCAAATTCAATAAAAATCGACAAAAATACAGTTTCCAGCTAAAATTTGATGGTTTCGTTGCACTTTCCGAGCCCGTAGGGTATCTGAGTGGCTTAAAAGTACAAGAAAACACTTCAAAAGTGACGTTTCTGAAGAATTTTAACAGTTTTCTTGTATCTACGAACGCCAGAATGCATAAAATTGACCTAAACGTCTCCTTTTCCTATTCTGAGTCGATTCTGCATGCTTTAAGTGTGTTTGGTGGCTCAGAACCATCAAAAAACGTTGAAATATAGTTCAAATTCAATAAAAATCGACAAAAATACAGTTTCTAGCTAAAATTTGATGGTTTCGTTGCACTTTCCGAGCCCGTAGGGTATCTGAGTGGCTTAAAAGTACAAGAAAACACTTCAAAAGTGACGTTTCTGAAGAATTTTAACAGTTTTCTTGTATCTACGAACGCCAGAATGCATAAAATTGACCTAAACGCCTCCTTTTCCTATTCTGAGTCGATTCTGCATGCTTTAAGTGTGTTTGGTGGCTCAGAACCATCAAAAAACGTTGAAATATAGTTCAAATTCAATAAAAATCGACAAAAATACAGTTTCTAGCTAAAATTTGATGGTTTCGTTGCACTTTCCGAGCCCGTAGGGTATCTGAGTGGCTTAAAAGTACAAGAAAACACTTCAAAAGTGACGTTTCTGAAGAATTTTAACAGTTTTCTTGTATCTACGAACGCCAGAATGCATAAAATTGACCTAAACGTCTCCTTTTCCTATTCTGAGTCGATTCTGCATGCTTTAAGTGTGTTTGGTGGCTCAGAACCATCAAAAAACGTTGAAATATAGTTCAAATTCAATAAAAATCGACAAAAATACAGTTTCTAGCTAAAATTTGATGGTTTCGTTGCACTTTCCGAGCCCGTTGGGTGTCTGAGTGGCTTAAAAGTACAAGAAAATACTTCAAAAGTGACGTTTCTGAAGAATTTTAACAGTTTTCTTGTATCTACGAACGCCAGAATGCATAAAATTGACCTAAACGTCTCCTTTTCCTATTCTGAGTCGATTCTGCATGCTTTAAGTGTGTTTGGTGGCTCAGAACCATCAAAAAACGTTGAAATATAGTTCAAATTCAATAAAAATCGACAAAAATACAGTTTCTAGCTAAAATTTGATGGTTTCGTTGCACTTTCCGAGCCCGTTGGGTACCTGAGTGGCTTAAAAGTACAAGAAAACACTTCAAAAGTGACGTTTCTGGAGAATTTTAACAGTTTTCTTGTATCTACGAACGCCAGAATGCATAAAATTGACCTAAACGTCTCCTTTTCCTATTCTGAGTCGATTCTGCATGCTTTAAGTGTGTTTGGTGGCTCAGAACCATCAAAAAACGTTGAAATATAGTTCAAATTCAATAAAAATCGACAAAAATACAGTTTCTAGCTAAAATTTGATGGTTTCGTTGCACTTTCCGAGCCCGTAGGGTATCTGAGTGGCTTAAAAATACAAGAAAACACTTCAAAAGTGACGTTTCTGAAGAATTTTAACAGTTTTCTTGTATCTACGAACGCCAGAATGCATAAAATTGACCTAAACGTCTCCTTTTCCTATTCTGAGTCGATTCTGCATGCTTTAAGTGTGTTTGGTGGCTCAGAACCATCAAAAAACGTTGAAATATAGTTCAAATTCAATAAAAATCGACAAAAATACAGTTTCTAGCTAAAATTTGATGGTTTCGTTGCACTTTCCGAGCCCGTAGGATATCTGAGTGGCTTAAAAGTACAAGAAAACACTTCAAAAGTGACGTTTCTGAAGAATTTTAACAGTTTTCTTGTATCTACGAACGCCAGAATGCATAAAATTGACCTAAACGTCTCCTTCTCCTATTCTGAGTCGATTCTGCATGCTTTAAGTGTGTTTGGTGGCTCAGAACCATCAAAAAACGTTGAAATATAGTTCAAATTCAATAAAAATCGACAAAAATACAGTTTCTAGCTAAAATTTGATGGTTTCGTTGCACTTTCCGAGCCCGTAGGGTATCTGAGTGGCTTAAAAGTACAAGAAAACACTTCAAAAGTGACGTTTCTGAAGAATTTTAACAGTTTTCTTGTATCTACGAACGCCAGAATGCATAAAATTGACCTAAACGTCTCCTTTTCCTATTCTGAGTCGATTCTGCATGCTTTAAGTGTGTTTGGTGGCTCAGAACCATCAAAAAACGTTGAAATATAGTTCAAATTCAATAAAAATCGACAAAAATTCAGTTTCTAGCTAAAATTTGATGGTTTCGTTGCACTTTCCGAGCCCGTAGGGTATCTGAGTGGCTTAAAAGTACAAGAAAACACTTCAAAAGTGACGTTTCTGAAGAATTTTAACAGTTTTCTTGTATCTACGAACGCCAGAATGCATAAAATTGACCTAAACGTCTCCTTTTCCTATTCTGAGTCGATTCTGCATGCTTTAAGTGTGTTTGGTGGCTCAGAACCATCAAAAAACGTTGAAATATAGTTCAAATTCAATAAAAATCGACAAAAATACAGTTTCTAGCTAAAATTTGATGGTTTCGTTGCACTTTCCGGGCCCGTAGGGTATCTGAGTGGCTTAAAAGTACAAGAAAACACTTCAAAAGTGACGTTTCTGAAGAATTTTAACAGTTTTCTTGTATCTACGAACGCCAGAATGCATAAAATTGACCTAAACGTCTCCTTTTCCTATTCTGAGTCGATTCTGCATGCTTTAAGTGTGTTTGGTGGCTCAGAACCATCAAAAAACGTTGAAATATAGTTCAAATTCAATAAAAATCGACAAAAATACAGTTTCTAGCTAAAATTTGATGGTTTCGTTGCACTTTCCGAGCCCGCAGGGTATCTGAGTGGCTTAAAAGTACAAGAAAACACTTCAAAAGTGACGTTTCTGAAGAATTTTAACAGTTTTCTTGTATCTACGAACGCCAGAATGCATAAAATTGACCTAAACGTCTCCTTTTCCTATTCTGAGTCGATTCTGCATGCTTTAAGTGTGTTTGGTGGCTCAGAACCATCAAAAAACGTTGAAATATAGTTCAAATTCAATAAAAATCGAAAAAAATACAGTTTCTAGCTAAAATTTGATGGTTTCGTTGCACTTTCCGAGCCCGTAGGGTATCTGAGTGGCTTAAAAGTACAAGAAAACACTTCAAAAGTGACGTTTCTGAAGAATTTTAACAGTTTTCTTGTATCTACGAACGCCAGAATGCATAAAATTGACCTAAACGTCTCCTTTTCCTATTCTGAGTCGATTCTGCATGTTTTAAGTGTGTTTGGTGGCTCAGAACCATCAAAAAACGTTGAAATATAGTTCAAATTCAATAAAAATCGACAAAAATACAGTTTCTAGCTAAAATTTGATGGTTTCGTTGCACTTTCCGAGCCCGTAGGGTATCTGAGTGGCTTAAAAGTACAAGAAAACACTTCAAAAGTGACGTTTCTGAAGAATTTTAACAGTTTTCTTGTATCTACGAACGCCAGAATGCATAAAATTGACCTAAACGTCTCCTTTTCCTATTCTGAGTCGATTCTGCATGCTTTAAGTGTGTTTGGTGGCTCAGAACCAAAAAAAAACGTTGAAATATAGTTCAAATTCAATAAAAATCGACAAAAATACAGTTTCTAGCTAAAATTTGATGGTTTCGTTGCACTTTCCGAGCCCGTAGGGTATCTGAGTGGCTTAAAAGTACAAGAAAACACTTCAAAAGTGACGTTTCTGAAGAATTTTAACAGTTTTCTTGTATCTACGAACGCCAGAATGCATAAAATTGACCTAAACGTCTCCTTTTCCTATTCTGAGTCGATTCTGCATGCTTTAAGTGTGTTTGGTGGCTCAGAACCATCAAAAAACGTTGAAATATAGTTCAAATTCAATAAAAATCGACAAAAATACAGTTTCCAGCTAAAATTTGATGGTTTCGTTGCACTTTCCGAGCCCGTAGGGTATCTGAGTGGCTTAAAAGTACAAGAAAACACTTCAAAAGTGACGTTTCTGAAGAATTTTAACAGTTTTCTTGTATCTACGAACGCCAGAATGCATAAAATTGACCTAAACGTCTCCTTTTCCTATTCTGAGTCGATTCTGCATGCTTTAAGTGTGTTTGGTGGCTCAGAACCATCAAAAAACGTTGAAATATAGTTCAAATTCAATAAAAATCGACAAAAATACAGTTTCTAGCTAAAATTTGATGGTTTCGTTGCACTTTCCGAGCCCGTAGGGTATCTGAGTGGCTTAAAAGTACAAGAAAACACTTCAAAAGTGACGTTTCTGAAGAATTTTAACAGTTTTCTTGTATCTACGAACGCCAGAATGCATAAAATTGACCTAAACGCCTCCTTTTCCTATTCTGAGTCGATTCTGCATGCTTTAAGTGTGTTTGGTGGCTCAGAACCATCAAAAAACGTTGAAATATAGTTCAAATTCAATAAAAATCGACAAAAATACAGTTTCTAGCTAAAATTTGATGGTTTCGTTGCACTTTCCGAGCCCGTAGGGTATCTGAGTGGCTTAAAAGTACAAGAAAACACTTCAAAAGTGACGTTTCTGAAGAATTTTAACAGTTTTCTTGTATCTACGAACGCCAGAATGCATAAAATTGACCTAAACGTCTCCTTTTCCTATTCTGAGTCGATTCTGCATGCTTTAAGTGTGTTTGGTGGCTCAGAACCATCAAAAAACGTTGAAATATAGTTCAAATTCAATAAAAATCGACAAAAATACAGTTTCTAGCTAAAATTTGATGGTTTCGTTGCACTTTCCGAGCCCGTTGGGTGTCTGAGTGGCTTAAAAGTACAAGAAAATACTTCAAAAGTGACGTTTCTGAAGAATTTTAACAGTTTTCTTGTATCTACGAACGCCAGAATGCATAAAATTGTCCTAAACGTCTCCTTTTCCTATTCTGAGTCGATTCTGCATGCTTTAAGTGTGTTTGGTGGCTCAGAACCATCAAAAAACGTTGAAATATAGTTCAAATTCAATAAAAATCGACAAAAATACAGTTTCTAGCTAAAATTTGATGGTTTCGTTGCACTTTCCGAGCCCGTTGGGTACCTGAGTGGCTTAAAAGTACAAGAAAACACTTCAAAAGTGACGTTTCTGAAGAATTTTAACAGTTTTCTTGTATCTACGAACGCCAGAATGCATAAAATTGACCTAAACGTCTCCTTTTCCTATTCTGAGTCGATTCTGCATGCTTTAAGTGTGTTTGGTGGCTCAGAACCATCAAAAAACGTTGAAATATAGTTCAAATTCAATAAAAATCGACAAAAATACAGTTTCTAGCTAAAATTTGATGGTTTCGTTGCACTTTCCGAGCCCGTAGGGTATCTGAGTGGCTTAAAAATACAAGAAAACACTTCAAAAGTGACGTTTCTGAAGAATTTTAACAGTTTTCTTGTATCTACGAACGCCAGAATGCATAAAATTGACCTAAACGTCTCCTTTTCCTATTCTGAGTCGATTCTGCATGCTTTAAGTGTGTTTGGTGGCTCAGAACCATCAAAAAACGTTGAAATATAGTTCAAATTCAATAAAAATCGACAAAAATACAGTTTCTAGCTAAAATTTGATGGTTTCGTTGCACTTTCCGAGCCCGTAGGATATCTGAGTGGCTTAAAAGTACAAGAAAACACTTCAAAAGTGACGTTTCTGAAGAATTTTAACAGTTTTCTTGTATCTACGAACGCCAGAATGCATAAAATTGACCTAAACGTCTCCTTCTCCTATTCTGAGTCGATTCTGCATGCTTTAAGTGTGTTTGGTGGCTCAGAACCATCAAAAAACGTTGAAATATAGTTCAAATTCAATAAAAATCGACAAAAATACAGTTTCTAGCTAAAATTTGATGGTTTCGTTGCACTTTCCGAGCCCGTAGGGTATCTGAGTGGCTTAAAAGTACAAGAAAACACTTCAAAAGTGACGTTTCTGAAGAATTTTAACAGTTTTCTTGTATCTACGAACGCCAGAATGCATAAAATTGACCTAAACGTCTCCTTTTCCTATTCTGAGTCGATTCTGCATGCTTTAAGTGTGTTTGGTGGCTCAGAACCATCAAAAAACGTTGAAATATAGTTCAAATTCAATAAAAATCGACAAAAATACAGTTTCTAGCTAAAATTTGATGGTTTCGTTGCACTTTCCGAGCCCGTAGGGTATCTGAGTGGCTTAAAAGTACAAGAAAACACTTCAAAAGTGACGTTTCTGAAGAATTTTAACAGTTTTCTTGTATCTACGAACGCCAGAATGCATAAAATTGACCTAAACGTCTCCTTTTCCTATTCTGAGTCGATTCTGCATGCTTTAAGTGTGTTTGGTGGCTCAGAACCATCAAAAAACGTTGAAATATAGTTCAAATTCAATAAAAATCGACAAAAATACAGTTTCTAGCTAAAATTTGATGGTTTCGTTGCACTTTCCGGGCCCGTAGGGTATCTGAGTGGCTTAAAAGTACAAGAAAACACTTCAAAAGTGACGTTTCTGAAGAATTTTAACAGTTTTCTTGTATCTACGAACGCCAGAATGCATAAAATTGACCTAAACGTCTCCTTTTCCTATTCTGAGTCGATTCTGCATGCTTTAAGTGTGTTTGGTGGCTCAGAACCATCAAAAAACGTTGAAATATAGTTCAAATTCAATAAAAATCGACAAAAATACAGTTTCTAGCTAAAATTTGATGGTTTCGTTGCACTTTCCGAGCCCGCAGGGTATCTGAGTGGCTTAAAAGTACAAGAAAACACTTCAAAAGTGACGTTTCTGAAGAATTTTAACAGTTTTCTTGTATCTACGAACGCCAGAATGCATAAAATTGACCTAAACGTCTCCTTTTCCTATTCTGAGTCGATTCTGCATGCTTTAAGTGTGTTTGGTGGCTCAGAACCATCAAAAAACGTTGAAATATAGTTCAAATTCAATAAAAATCGACAAAAATACAGTTTCTAGCTAAAATTTGATGGTTTCGTTGCACTTTCCGAGCCCGTAGGATATCTGAGTGGCTTAAAAGTACAAGAAAACACTTCAAAAGTGACGTTTCTGAAGAATTTTAACAGTTTTCTTGTATCTACGAACGCCAGAATGCATAAAATTGACCTAAACGTCTCCTTCTCCTATTCTGAGTCGATTCTGCATGCTTTAAGTGTGTTTGGTGGCTCAGAACCATCAAAAAACGTTGAAATATAGTTCAAATTCAATAAAAATCGACAAAAATACAGTTTCTAGCTAAAATTTGATGGTTTCGTTGCACTTTCCGAGCCCGTAGGGTATCTGAGTGGCTTAAAAGTACAAGAAAACACTTCAAAAGTGACGTTTCTGAAGAATTTTAACAGTTTTCTTGTATCTACGAACGCCAGAATGCATAAAATTGACCTAAACGTCTCCTTTTCCTATTCTGAGTCGATTCTGCATGCTTTAAGTGTGTTTGGTGGCTCAGAACCATCAAAAAACGTTGAAATATAGTTCAAATTCAATAAAAATCGACAAAAATACAGTTTCTAGCTAAAATTTGATGGTTTCGTTGCACTTTCCGAGCCCGTAGGGTATCTGAGTGGCTTAAAAGTACAAGAAAACACTTCAAAAGTGACGTTTCTGAAGAATTTTAACAGTTTTCTTGTATCTACGAACGCCAGAATGCATAAAATTGACCTAAACGTTTCCTTTTCCTATTCTGAGTCGATTCTGCATGCTTTAAGTGTGTTTGGTGGCTCAGAACCATCAAAAAACGTTGAAATATAGTTCAAATTCAATAAAAATCGACAAAAATACAGTTTCTAGCTAAAATTTGATGGTTTCGTTGCACTTTCCGAGCCCGTAGGGTATCTGAGTGGCTTAAAAGTACAAGAAAACACTTCAAAAGTGACGTTTCTGAAGAATTTTAACAGTTTTCTTGTATCTACGAACGCCAGAATGCATAAAATTAACCTAAACGTCTCCTTTTCCTATTCTGAGTCGATTCTGCATGCTTTAAGTGTGTTTGGTGGCTCAGAACCATCAAAAAACGTTGAAATATAGTTCAAATTCAATAAAAATCGACAAAAATACAGTTTCTAGCTAAAATTTGATGGTTTCGTTGCACTTTCCGAGCCCGTAGGGTATCTGAGTGGCTTAAAAGTACAAGAAAACACTTCAAAAGTGACGTTTCTGAAGAATTTTAACAGTTTTCTTGTATCTACGAACGCCAGAATGCATAAAATTGACCTAAACGTCTCCTTTTCCTATTCTGAGTCGATTCTGCATGCTTTAAGTGTGTTTGGTGGCTCAGAACCATCAAAAAACGTTGAAATATAGTTCAAATTCAATAAAAATCGACAAAAATACAGTTTCTAGCTAAAATTTGATGGTTTCGTTGCACTTTCCGAGCCCGTAGGGTATCTGAGTGGCTTAAAAGTACAAGAAAACACTTCAAAAGTGACGTTTCTGAAGAATTTTAACAGTTTTCTTGTATCTACGAACGCCAGAATGCATAAAATTGACCTAAACGTTTCCTTTTCCTATTCTGAGTCGATTCTGCATGCTTTAAGTGTGTTTGGTGGCTCAGAACCATCAAAAAACGTTGAAATATAGTTCAAATTCAATAAAAATCGACAAAAATACAGTTTCTAGCTAAAATTTGATGGTTTCGTTGCACTTTCCGAGCCCGTAGGGTATCTGAGTGGCTTAAAAGTACAAGAAAACACTTCAAAAGTGACGTTTCTGAAGAATTTTAACAGTTTTCTTGTATCTACGAACGCCAGAATGCATAAAATTAACCTAAACGTCTCCTTTTCCTATTCTGAGTCGATTCTGCATGCTTTAAGTGTGTTTGGTGGCTCAGAACCATCAAAAAACGTTGAAATATAGTTCAAATTCAATAAAAATCGACAAAAATACAGTTTCTAGCTAAAATTTGATGGTTTCGTTGCACTTTCCGAGCCCGTAGTGTATCTGAGTGGCTTAAAAGTACAAGAAAACACTTCAAAAGTGACGTTTCTGAAGAATATTAACAGTTTTCTTGTATCTACGAACGCCAGAATGCATAAAATTGACCTAAACGTCTCCTTTTCCTATTCTGAGTCGATTCTGCATGCTTTAAGTGTGTTTGGTGGCTCAGAACCATCAAAAAACTTTGAAATATAGTTCAAATTCAATAAAAATCGACAAAAATACAGTTTCTAGCTAAAATTTGATGGTTTCGTTTCACTTTCCGAGCCCGTAGGGTATCTGAGAGGTATAAAAGTACAAGAAAACACTTCAAAAGTGACGTTTCTGAAGAATTTTAACAGTTTTCTTGTATCTACGAACGCCAGAATGCATAAAATTGACCTAAACGTCTCCTTTTCCTATTCTGAGTCGATTCTGCATGCTTTAAGTGTGTTTGGTGGCTCAGAACCATCAAAAAACGTTGAAATATAGTTCAAATTCAATAAAAATCGACAAAAATACAGTTTCTAGCTAAAATTTGATGGTTTCGTTGCAATTTCCGAGCCCGTAGGGTATCTGAGTGGCTTAAAAGTACAAGAAAACACTTCAAAAGTGACGTTTCTGAAGAATTTTAACAGTTTTCTTGTATCTACGAACGCCAGAATGCATAAAATTGACCTAAACGTCTCCTTTTCCTATTCTGAGTCGATTCTGCATGCTTTAAGTGTGTTTGGTGGCTCAGAACCATCAAAAAACGTTGAAATATAGTTCAAATTCAATAAAAATCGACAAAAATACAGTTTCTAGCTAAAATTTGATGGTTTCGTTGCACTTTCCGGGCCCGTAGGGTATCTGAGTGGCTTAAAAGTACAAGAAAACACTTCAAAAGTGACGTTTCTGAAGAATTTTAACAGTTTTCTTGTATCTACGAACGCCAGAATGCATAAAATTGACCTAAACGTCTCCTTTTCCTATTCTGAGTCGATTCTGCATGCTTTAAGTGTGTTTGGTGGCTCAGAACCATCAAAAAACGTTGAAATATAGTTCAAATTCAATAAAAATCGACAAAAATACAGTTTCTAGCTAAAATTTGATGGTTTCGTTGCACTTTCCGAGCCCGCAGGGTATCTGAGTGGCTTAAAAGTACAAGAAAACACTTCAAAAGTGACGTTTCTGAAGAATTTTAACAGTTTTCTTGTATCTACGAACGCCAGAATGCATAAAATTGACCTAAACGTCTCCTTTTCCTATTCTGAGTCGATTCTGCATGCTTTAAGTGTGTTTGGTGGCTCAGAACCATCAAAAAACGTTGAAATATAGTTCAAATTCAATAAAAATCGACAAAAATACAGTTTCTAGCTAAAATTTGATGGTTTCGTTGCACTTTCCGAGCCCGTAGGGTATCTGAGTGGCTTAAAAGTACAAGAAAACACTTCAAAAGTGACGTTTCTGAAGAATTTTAACAGTTTTCTTGTATCTACGAACGCCAGAATGCATAAAATTGACCTAAACGTCTCCTTTTCCTATTCTAAGTCGATTCTGCATGCTTTAAGTGTGTTTGGTGGCTCAGAACCATCAAAAAACGTTGAAATATAGTTCAAATTCAATAAAAATCGACAAAAACACAGTTTCTAGCTAAAATTTGATGGTTTCGTTGCACTTTCCGAGCCCGTAGGGTATCTGAGTGGCTTAAAAGTACAAGAAAACACTTCAAAAGTGACGTTTCTGAAGAATTTTAACAGTTTTCTTGTATCTACGAACGCCAGAATGCATAAAATTGACCTAAACGTCTCCTTTTCCTATTCTGAGTCGATTCTGCATGCTTTAAGTGTGTTTGGTGGCTCAGAACCATCAAAAAACGTTGAAATATAGTTCAAATTCAATAAAAATCGACAAAAATACAGTTTCTAGCAAAAATTTGAAGGTTTCGTTGCACTTTCCGAGCCCGTAGGGTATCTGAGTGGCTTAAAAGTACAAGAAAACACTTCAAAAGTGACGTTTCTGAAGAATTTTAACAGTTTTCTTGTATCTACGAACGCCAGAATGCATAAAATTGACCTAAACGTCTCCTTTTCCTATTCTGAGTCGATTCTGCATGCTTTAAGTGTGTTTGGTGGCTCAGAACCATCAAAAAACGTTGAAATATAGTTCAAATTCAATAAAAATCGACAAAAATACAGTTTCTAGCTAAAATTTGATGGTTTCGTTGCACTTTCCGAGCCCGCAGGGTATCTGAGTGGCTTAAAAGTACAAGAAAACACTTCAAAAGTGACGTTTCTGAAGAATTTTAACAGTTTTCTTGTATCTACGAACGCCAGAATGCATAAAATTGACCTAAACGTCTCCTTTTCCTATTCTGAGTCGATTCTGCATGCTTTAAGTGTGTTTGGTGGCTCAGAACCATCAAAAAACGTTGAAATATAGTTCAAATTCAATAAAAATCGACAAAAATACAGTTTCTAGCTAAAATTTGATGGTTTCGTTGCACTTTCCGAGCCCGTAGGGTATCTGAGTGGCTTAAAAGTACAAGAAAACACTTCAAAAGTGACGTTTCTGAAGAATTTTAACAGTTTTCTTGTATCTACGAACGCCAGAATGCATAAAATTGACCTAAACGTCTCCTTTTCCTATTCTGAGTCGATTCTGCATGCTTTAAGTGTGTTTGGTGGCTCAGAACCATCAAAAAACGTTGAAATATAGTTCAAATTCAATAAAAATCGACAAAAATACAGTTTCTAGCTAAAATTTGATGGTTTCGTTGCACTTTCCGTGCCCGTAGGGTATCTGAGTGGCTTAAAAGTACAAGAAAACACTTCAAAAGTGACGTTTCTGAAGAATTTTAACAGTTTTCTTGTATCTACGAACGCCAGAATGCATAAAATTGACCTAAACGTCTCCTTTTCCTATTCTGAGTCGATTCTGAATGCTTCAAGTGTGTTTGGTGGCTCAGAACCATCAAAAAACGTTGAAATATAGTTCAAATTCAATAAAAATCGACAAAAATGCAGTTTCTAGCTAAAATTTGATGGTTTCGTTGCACTTTGCGAGCCCGTAGGGTATCTGAGTGGCTTAATGGTACAAGAAAACACTTCAAAAGTGACGTTTCTGAAGAATTTTAACAGTTTTCTTGTATCTACGAACGCCAGAATGCATAAAATTGACCTAAACGTCTCCTTTTCCTATTCTGAGTCGATTCTGCATGCTTTAAGTGTGTTTGGTGGCTCAGAACCATCAAAAAACGTTGAAATATAGTTCAAATTCAATAAAAATCGACAAAAATACAGTTTCTAGCTAAAATTTTATGATTTCGTTGCACTTTCCGAGCCCGTAGGGTATCTGAGTGGCTTAAAAGTACAAGAAAACACTTCAAAAGTGACGTTTCTGAAGAATTTTAACAGTTTTCTTGTATCTACGAACGCCAGAATGCATAAAATTGATCTAAACGTCTCCTTTTCCTATTCTGAGTCGATTCTGCATGCTTTAAGTGTGTTTGGTGGCTCAGAACCATCAAAAAACGTTGAAATATAGTTCAAATTCAATAAAAATCGACAAAAATACAGTTTCTAGCTAAAATTTGATGGTTTCGTTGCACTTTCCGAGCCCGTAGGGTATCTGAGTGGCTTAAAAGTACAAGAAAACACTTCAAAAGTGACGTTTCTGAAGAATTTTAACAGTTTTCTTGTATCTACGAACGCCAGAATGCATAAAATTGACCTAAACGTCTCCTTTTCCTATTCTGAGTCG
The DNA here is from genome assembly GCF_036711695.1 of Zophobas morio. Taxonomy (NCBI): domain Eukaryota; kingdom Metazoa; phylum Arthropoda; class Insecta; order Coleoptera; family Tenebrionidae; genus Zophobas; species Zophobas morio. The sequence goes on along the minus strand of NW_026972396.1, from coordinate 87,036 downwards.
ATTCTGCATGCTTTAAGTGTGTTTGGTGGCTCAGAACCATCAAAAAACGTTGAAATATAGTTCAAATTCAATAAAAATCGACAAAAATACAGTTTCTAGCTAAAATTTGATGGTTTCGTTGCACTTTCCGAGCCCGCAGGGTATCTGAGTGGCTTAAAAGTACAAGAAAACACTTCAAAAGTGACGTTTCTGAAGAATTTTAACAGTTTTCTTGTATCTACGAACGCCAGAATGCATAAAATTGACCTAAACGTCTCCCTTTTCCTATTCTGAGTCGATTCTGCATGCTTTAAGTGTGTTTGGTGGCTCAGAACCATCAAAAAACGTTGAAATATAGTTCAAATTCAATAAAAATCGACAAAAATACAGTTTCTAGCTAAAATTTGATGGTTTCGTTGCACTTTCCGAGCCCGTAGGGTATCTGAGTGGCTTAAAAGTACAAGAAAACACTTCAAAAGTGACGTTTCTGAAGAATTTTAACAGTTTTCTTGTATCTACGAACGCCAGAATGCATAAAATTGACCTAAACGTCTCCTTTTCCTATTCTGAGTCGATTCTGCATGCTTTAAGTGTGTTTGGTGGCTCAGAACCATCAAAAAACGTTGAAATATAGTTCAAATTCAATAAAAATCGACAAAAATACAGTTTCTAGCTAAAATTTGATGGTTTCGTTGCACTTTCCGAGCCCGTAGGGTATCTGAGTGGCTTAAAAGTACAAGAAAACACTTCAAAAGTGACGTTTCTGAAGAATTTTAACAGTTTTCTTGTATCTACGAACGCCAGAATGCATAAAATTGACCTAAACGTCTCCTTTTCCTATTCTGAGTCGATTCTGCATGCTTTAAGTGTGTTTGGTGGCTCAGAACCATCAAAAAACGTTGAAATATAGTTCAAATTCAATAAAAATCGACAAAAATACAATTTCTAGCTAAAATTTGATGGTTTCGTTGCACTTTCCGTGCCCGTAGGGTATCTGAGTGGCTTAAAAGTACAAGAAAACACTTCAAAAGTGACGTTTCTGAAGAATTTTAACAGTTTTCTTGTATCTACGAACGCCAGAATGCATAAAATTGACCTAAACGTCTCCTTTTCCTATTCTGAGTCGATTCTGCATGCTTTAAGTGTGTTTGGTGGCTCAGAACCATCAAAAAACGTTGAAATATAGTTCAAATTCAATAAAAATCGACAAAAATACAGTTTCTAGCTAAAATTTGATGGTTTCGTTGCACTTTCCGAGCCCGTAGGGTATCTGAGTGGCTTAAAAGTACAAGAAAACACTTCAAAAGTGACGTTTCTGAAGAATTTTAACAGTTTTCTTGTATCTACGAACGCCAGAATGCATAAAATTGACCTAAACGTCTCCTTTTCCTATTCTGAGTCGATTCTGCATGCTTTAAGTGTGTTTGGTGGCTCAGAACCATCAAAAAACGTTGAAATATAGTTCAAATTCAATAAAAATCGACAAAAATACAGTTTCTAGCTAAAATTTGATGGTTTCGTTGCACTTTCCGAGCCCGCAGGGTATCTGAGTGGCTTAAAAGTACAAGAAAACACTTCAAAAGTGACGTTTCTGAAGAATTTTAACAGTTTTCTTGTATCTACGAACGCCAGAATGCATAAAATTGACCTAAACGTCTCCTTTTCCTATTCTGAGTCGATTCTGCATGCTTTAAGTGTGTTTGGTGGCTCAGAACCATCAAAAAACGTTGAAATATAGTTCAAATTCAATAAAAATCGACAAAAATACAGTTTCTAGCTAAAATTTGATGGTTTCGTTGCACTTTCCGAGCCCGTAGGGTATCTGAGTGGCTTAAAAGTACAAGAAAACACTTCAAAAGTGACGTTTCTGAAGAATTTTAACAGTTTTCTTGTATCTACGAACGCCAGAATGCATAAAATTGACCTAAACGTCTCCTTTTCCTATTCTGAGTCGATTCTGCATGCTTTAAGTGTGTTTGGTGGCTCAGAACCATCAAAAAACGTTGAAATATAGTTCAAATTCAATAAAAATCGACAAAAATACAGTTTCTAGCTAAAATTTGATGGTTTCGTTGCACTTTCCGTGCCCGTAGGGTATCTGAGTGGCTTAAAAGTACAAGAAAACACTTCAAAAGTGACGTTTCTGAAGAATTTTAACAGTTTTCTTGTATCTACGAACGCCAGAATGCATAAAATTGACCTAAACGTCTCCTTTTCCTATTCTGAGTCGATTCTGAATGCTTCAAGTGTGTTTGGTGGCTCAGAACCATCAAAAAACGTTGAAATATAGTTCAAATTCAATAAAAATCGACAAAAATACAGTTTCTAGCTAAAATTTGATGGTTTCGTTGCACTTTCCGAGCCCGTAGGGTATCTGAGTGGCTTAAAAGTACAAGAAAACACTTCAAAAGTGACGTTTCTGAAGAATTTTAACAGTTTTCTTGTATCTACGAACGCCAGAATGCATAAAATTGACCTAAACGTCTCCTTTTCCTATTCTGAGTCGATTCTGCATGCTTTAAATGTGTTTGGTGGCTCAGAACCATCAAAAAACGTTGAAATATAGTTCAAATTCAATAAAAATCGACAAAAATACAGTTTCTAGCTAAAATTTGATGGTTTCGTTGCACTTTCCGAGCCCGTAGGGTATCTGAGTGGCTTAAAAGTACAAGAAAACACTTCAAAAGTGACGTTTCTGAAGAATTTTAACAGTTTTCTTGTATCTACGAACGCCAGAATGCATAAAATTGACCTAAACGTCTTCTTTTCCTATTCTGAGTCGATTCTGCATGCTTTAAGTGTGTTTGGTGGCTCAGAACCATCAAAAAACGTTGAAATATAGTTCAAATTCAATAAAAATCGACAAAAATACAGTTTCTAGCTAAAATTTGATGGTTTCGTTGCACTTTCCGAGCCCGTAGGGTATCTGAGTGGCTTAAAAGTACAAGAAAACACTTCAAAAGTGACGTTTCTGAAGAATTTTAACAGTTTTCTTGTATCTACGAACGCCAGAATGCATAAAATTGACCTAAACGTCTTCTTTTCCTATTCTGAGTCGATTCTGCATGCTTTTGTGTTTGGTGGCTCAGAACCATCAAAAAACGTTGAAATATAGTTCAAATTCAATAAAAATCGACAAAAATACAGTTTCTAGCTAAAATTTGATGGTTTCGTTGCACTTTCCGAGCCCGTAGGGTATCTGAGTGGCTTAAAAGTACAAGAAAACACTTCAAAAGTGACGTTTCTGAAGAATTTTAACAGTTTTCTTGTATCTACGAACGCCAGAATGCATAAAATTGACCTAAACGTCTCCTTTTCCTATTCTGAGTCGATTCTGCATGCTTTAAGTGTGTTTGGTGGCTCAGAACCATCAAAAAACGTTGAAATATAGTTCAAATTCAATAAAAATCGACAAAAATACAGTTTCTAGTTAAAATTTGATGGTTTCGTTGCACTTTCCGAGCCCGTAGGGTATCTGAGTGGCTTAAAAGTACAAGAAAACACTTCAAAAGTGACGTTTCTGAAGAATTTTAACAGTTTTCTTGTATCTACGAACGCCAGAATGCATAAAATTGACCTAAACGTCTCCTTTTCCTATTCTGAGTCGATTCTGCATGCTTTAAGTGTGTTTGGTGGCTCAGAACCATCAAAAAACGTTGAAATATAGTTCAAATTCAATAAAAATCGACAAAATACAGTTTCTAGTTAAAATTTGATGGTTTCGTTGCACTTTCCGAGCCCGTAGGGTATCTGAGTGGCTTAAAAGTACAAGAAAACACTTCAAAAGTGACGTTTCTGAAGAATTTTAACAGTTTTCTTGTATCTACGAACGCCAGAATGCATAAAATTGACCTAAACGTCTCCTTTTCCTATTCTGAGTCGATTCTGCATGCTTTAAGTGTGTTTGGTGGCTCAGAACCATCAAAAAACGTTGAAATATAGTTCAAATTCAATAAAAATCGACAAAAATACAGTTTCTAGCTAAAATTTGATGGTTTCGTTGCACTTTCCGAGCCCGTAGGGTATCTGAGTGGCTTAAAAGTACAAGAAAACACTTCAAAAGTGACGTTTCTGAAGAATTTTAACAGTTTTCTTGTATCTACGAACGCCAGAATGCATAAAATTGACCTAAACGTCTCCTTTTCCTATTCTGAGTCGATTCTGCATGCTTTAAGTGTGTTTGGTGGCTCAGAACCATCAAAACACGTTGAAATATAGTTCAAATTCAATAAAAATCGACAAAAATACAGTTTCTAGCTAAAATTTGATGGTTTCGTTGCACTTTCCGAGCCCGTGGGGTATCTGAGTGGCTTAAAAGTACAAGAAAACACTTCAAAAGTGACGTTTCTGAAGAATTTTAACAGTTTTCTTGTATCTACGAACGCCAGAATGCATAAAATTGACCTAAACGTCTCCTTTTCCTATTCTGAGTCGATTCTGCATGCTTTAAATGTGTTTGGTGGCTCAGAACCATCAAAAAACGTTGAAATATAGTTCAAATTCAATAAAAATCGACAAAAATACAGTTTCTAGCTAAAATTTGATGGTTTCGTTGCACTTTCCGAGCCCGTAGGGTATCTGAGTGGCTTAAAAGTACAAGAAAACACTTCAAAAGTGACGTTTCTGAAGAATTTTAACAGTTTTCTTGTATCTACGAACGCCAGAATGCATAAAATTGACCTAAACGTCTTCTTTTCCTATTCTGAGTCGATTCTGCATGCTTTAAGTGTGTTTGGTGGCTCAGAACCATCAAAAAACGTTGAAATATAGTTCAAATTCAATAAAAATCGACAAAAATACAGTTTCTAGCTAAAATTTGATGGTTTCGTTGCACTTTCCGAGCCCGTAGGGTATCTGAGTGGCTTAAAAGTACAAGAAAACACTTCAAAAGTGACGTTTCTGAAGAATTTTAACAGTTTTCTTGTATCTACGAACGCCAGAATGCATAAAATTGACCTAAACGTCTCCTTTTCCTATTCTGAGTCGATTCTGCATGCTTTAAGTGTGTTTGGTGGCTCAGAACCATCAAAAAACGTTGAAATATAGTTCAAATTCAATAAAAATCGACAAAAATACAGTTTCTAGCTAAAATTTGATGGTTTCGTTGCACTTTCCGAGCCCGTAGGGTATCTGAGTGGCTTAAAAGTACAAGAAAACACTTCAAAAGTGACGTTTCTGAAGAATTTTAACAGTTTTCTTGTATCTACGAACGCCAGAATGCATAAAATTGACCTAAACGTCTCCTTTTCCTATTCTGAGTCGATTCTGCATGCTTTAAGTGTGTTTGGTGGCTCAGAACCATCAAAAAACGTTGAAATATAGTTCAAATTCAATAAAAATCGACAAAAATACAGTTTCTAGCTAAAATTTGATGGTTTCGTTGCACTTTCCGAGCCCGTAGGGTATCTGAGTGGCTTAAAAGTACAAGAAAACACTTCAAAAGTGACGTTTCTGAAGAATTTTAACAGTTTTCTTGTATCTACGAACGCCAGAATGCATAAAATTGACCTAAACGTCTCCTTTTCCTATTCTGAGTCGATTCTGCACGCTTTAAGTGTGTTTGGTGGCTCAGAACCATCAAAAAACGTTGAAATATAGTTCAAATTCAATAAAAATCGACAGAAATACAGTTTCTAGCTAAAATTTGATGGTTTCGTTGCACTTTCCGAGCCCGTAGGGTATCTGAGTGGCTTAAAAGTACAAGAAAACACTTCAAAAGTGACGTTTCTGAAGAATTTTAACAGTTTTCTTGTATCTACGAACGCGAGAATGCATAAAATTGACCTAAACGTCTCCTTTTCCTATTCTGAGTCGATTCTGCATGCTTTAAGTGTGTTTGGTGGCTCAGAACCATCAAAAAACGTTGAAATATAGTTCAAATTCAATAAAAATCGACAAAAATACAGTTTCTAGTTAAAATTTGATGGTTTCGTTGCACTTTCCGAGCCCGTAGGGTATCTGAGTGGCTTAAAAGTACAAGAAAACACTTCAAAAGTGACGTTTCTGAAGAATTTTAACAGTTTTCTTGTGTCTACGAACGCCAGAATGCATAAAATTGACCTAAACGTCTCCTTTTCCTATTCTGAGTCGATTCTGCATGCTTTAAGTGTGTTTGGTGGCTCAGAACCATCAAAAAACGTTGAAATATAGTTCAAATTCAATAAAAATCGACAAAAATACAGTTTCTAGCTAAAATTTGATGGTTTCGTTGCACTTTCCGAGCCCGTAGGGTATCTGAGTGGCTTAAAAGTAGAAGAAAACACTTCAAAAGTGACGTTTCTGAAGAATTTTAACAGTTTCCTTGTATCTACGAACGCCAGAATGCATAAAATTGACCTAAACGTCTCCTTTTCCTATTCTGAGTCGATTCTGCATGCTTTAAGTGTGTTTGGTGGCTCAGAACCATCAAAAAACGTTGAAATATAGTTCAAATTCATTAAAAATCGACAAAAATTCAGTTTCTAGTTAAAATTTGATGGTTTCGTTGCACTTTCCGAGCCCGTAGGGTATCTGAGTGGCTTAAAAGTACAAGAAAACACTTCAAAAGTGACGTTTCTGAAGAATTTTAACCGTTTTCTTGTATCTACGAACGCCAGAATGCATAAAATTGACCTAAACGTCTCCTTTTCCTATTCTGAGTCGATTCTGCATGCTTTAAGTGTGTTTGGTGGCTCAGAACCATCAAAAAACGTTGAAATATAGTTCAAATTCAATAAAAATCGACAAAAATACAGTTTCTAGTTAAAATTTGATGGTTTCGTTGCACTTTCCGAGCCCGTAGGGTATCTGAGTGGCTTAAAAGTACAAGAAAACACTTCAAAAGTGACGTTTCTGAAGAATTTTAACAGTTTTCTTGTATCTACGAACGCCAGAATGCATAAAATTGACCTAAACGTCTCCTTTTCCTATTCTGAGTCGATTCTGCATGCTTTAAGTGTGTTTGGTGGCTCAGAACCATCAAAAAACGTTGAAATATAGTTCAAATTCAATAAAAATCGACAAAAATACAGTTTCTAGCTAAAATTTGATGGTTTCGTTGCACTTTCCGAGCCCGTAGGGTATCTGAGTGGCTTAAAAGTAGAAGAAAACACTTCAAAAGTGACGTTTCTGAAGAATTTTAACAGTTTCCTTGTATCTACGAACGCCAGAATGCATAAAATTGACCTAAACGTCTCCCTTTCCTATTCTGAGTCGATTCTGCATGCTTTAAGTGTGTTTGGTGGCTCAGAACCATCAAAAAACGTTGAAATATAGTTCAAATTCATTAAAAATCGACAAAAATTCAGTTTCTAGTTAAAATTTGATGGTTTCGTTGCACTTTCCGAGCCCGTAGGGTATCTGAGTGGCTTAAAAGTACAAGAAAACACTTCAAAAGTGACGTTTCTGAAGAATTTTAACAGTTTTCTTGTATCTACGAACGCCAGAATGCATAAAATTGACCTAAACGTCTCCTTTTCCTATTCTGAGTCGATTCTGCATGCTTTAAGTGTGTTTGGTGGCTCAGAACCATCAAAAAACGTTGAAATATAGTTCAAATTCAATAAAAATCGACAAAAATACAGTTTCTAGTTAAAATTTGATGGTTTCGTTGCACTTTCCGAGCCCGTAGGGTATCTGAGTGGCTTAAAAGTACAAGAAAACACTTCAAAAGTGACGTTTCTGAAGAATTTTAACCGTTTTCTTGTATCTACGAACGCCAGAATGCATAAAATTGACCTAAACGTCTCCTTTTCATATTCTGAGTCGATTCTGCATGCTTTAAGTGTGTTTGGTGGCTCAGAACCATCAAAAAACGTTGAAATATAGTTCAAATTCAATAAAAATCGACAAAAATACAGTTTCTAGTTAAAATTTGATGGTTTCGTTGCACTTTCCGAGCCCGTAGGATATCTGAGTGGCTTAAAAGTACAAGAAAACACTTCAAAAGTGACGTTTCTGAAGAATTTTAACAGTTTTCTTGTATCTACGAACGCCAGAATGCATAAAATTGACCTAAACGTCTCCTTTTCCTATTCTGAGTCGATTCTGCATGCTTTAAGTGTGTTTGGTGGCTCAGAACCATCAAAAAACGTTGAAATATAGTTCAAATTCAATAAAAATCGACAAAAATACAGTTTCTAGCTAAAATTTGATGGTTTCGTTGCACTTTCCGAGCCCGTAGGGTATCTGAGTGGCTTAAAAGTAGAAGAAAACACTTCAAAAGTGACGTTTCTGAAGAATTTTAACAGTTTCCTTGTATCTACGAACGCCAGAATGCATAAAATTGACCTAAACGTCTCCTTTTCCTATTCTGAGTCGATTCTGCATGCTTTAAGTGTGTTTGGTGGCTCAGAACCATCAAAAAACGTTGAAATATAGTTCAAATTCATTAAAAATCGACAAAAATTCAGTTTCTAGTTAAAATTTGATGGTTTCGTTGCACTTTCCGAGCCCGTAGGGTATCTGAGTGGCTTAAAAGTACAAGAAAACACTTCAAAAGTGACGTTTCTGAAGAATTTTAACAGTTTTCTTGTATCTACGAACGCCAGAATGCATAAAATTGACCTAAACGTCTCCTTTTCCTATTCTGAGTCGATTCTGCATGCTTTAAGTGTGTTTGGTGGCTCAGAACCATCAAAAAACGTTGAAATATAGTTCAAATTCAATAAAAATCGACAAAAATACAGTTTCTAGCTAAAATTTGATGGTTTCGTTGCACTTTCCGAGCCCGTAGGGTATCTGAGTGGCTTAAAAGTACAAGAAAACACTTCAAAAGTGACGTTTCTGAAGAATTTTAACAGTTTTCTTGTATCTACGAACGCCAGAATGCATAAAATTGACCTAAACGTCTCCTTTTCCTATTCTGAGTCGATTCTGCATGCTTTAAGTGTGTTTGGTGGCTCAGAACCATCAAAAAACGTTGAAATATAGTTCAAATTCAATAAAAATCGACAAAAATACAGTTTCCAGCTAAAATTTGATGGTTTCGTTGCACTTTCCGAGCCCGTAGGGTATCCGAGTGGCTTAAAAGTACAAGAAAACACTTCAAAAGTGACGTTTCTGAAGAATTTTAACAGTTTTCTTGTATCTACGAACGCCAGAATGCATAAAATTGACCTAAACGTCTCCTTTTCCTATTCTGAGTCGATTCTGCATGCTTTAAGTGTGTTTGGTGGCTCAGAACCATCAAAAAACGTTGAAATATAGTTCAAATTCAATAAAAATCGACAAAAATACAGTTTCTAGCTAAAATTTGATGGTTTCGTTGCACTTTCCGAGCCCGTAGGGTATCTGAGTGGCTTAAAAGTACAAGAAAACACTTCAAAAGTGACGTTTCTGAAGAATTTTAACAGTTTTCTTGTATCTACGAACGCCAGAATGCATAAAATTGACCTAAACGTCTCCTTTTCCTATTCTGAGTCGATTCTGCATGCTTTAAGTGTGTTTGGTGGCTCAGAACCATCAAAAAACGTTGAAATATAGTTCAAATTCAATAAAAATCGACAAAAATACAGTTTCTAGCTAAAATTTGATGGTTTCGTTGCACTTTCCGAGCCCGTAGGGTATCTGAATGGCTTAAAAGTACAAGAAACCACTTCAAAAGTGACGTTTCTGAAGAATTTTAACAGTTTTCTTGTATCTACGAACGCCAGAATGCATAAAATTGACCTAAACGTCTCCTTTTCCTATTCTGAGTCGATTCTGCATGCTTTAAGTGTGTTTGGTGGCTCAGAACCATCAAAAAACGTTGAAATATAGTTCAAATTCAATAAAAATCGACAAAAATACAGTTTCTAGCTAAAATTTGATGGTTTCGTTGCACTTTCCGAGCCCGTAGGGTATCTGAGTGGCTTAAAAGTACAAGAAAACACTTCAAAACTGACGTTTCTGAAGAATTTTAACAGTTTTCTTGTATCTACGAACGCCAGAATGCATAAAATTGGCCTAAACGTCTCCTTTTCCTATTCTGAGTCGATTCTGCATGCTTTAAGTGTGTTTGGTGGCTCAGAACCATCAAAAAACGTTGAAATATAGTTCAAATTCAATAAAAATCGACAAAAATACAGTTTCTAGCCTAAATTTGATGGTTTCGTTGCACTTTCCGAGCCCGTAGGGTATCTGAGTGGCTTAAAAGTACAAGAAAACACTTCAAAAGTGACGTTTCTGAAGAATTTTAACAGTTTTCTTGTATTTACGAACGCCAGAATGCATAAAATTGACCTAAACGTCTCCTTTTCCTAGTCTGAGTCGATTCTGCATGCTTTAAGTGTGTTTGGTGGCTCAGAACCATCAAAAAACGTTGAAATATAGTTCAAATTCAATAAAAATCGACAAAAATACAGTTTCTAGCTAAAATTTGATGGTTTCGTTGCACTTTCCGAGCCCGTAGGGTATCTGAGTGGCTTAAAAGTACAAGAAAACACTTCAAAAGTGACGTTTCTGAAGAATTTTAACAGTTTTCTTGTATCTACGAACGCCAGAATGCATAAAATTGACCTAAACGTCTCCTTTTCCTATTCTGAGTCGATTCTGCATGCTTTAAGTGTGTTTGGTGGCTCAGAACCATCAAAAAACGTTGAAATATAGTTCAAATTCAATAAAAATCGACAAAAATACAGTTTCTAGTTAAAATTTGATGGTTTCGTTGCACTTTCCGAGCCCGTAGGCTATCTGAGTGGCTTAAAAGTACAAGAAAACACTTCAAAAGTGACGTTTCTGAAGAATTTTAACAGTTTTCTTGTGTCTACGAACGCCAGAATGCATAAAATTGACCTAAACGTCTCCTTTTCCTATTCTGAGTCGATTCTGCATGCTTTAAGTGTGTTTGGTGGCTCAGAACCATCAAAAAACGTTGAAATATAGTTCAAATTCAATAAAAATCGACAAAAATACAGTTTCTAGCTAAAATTTGATGGTTTCGTTGCACTTTCCGAGCCCGTAGGGTATCTGAGTGGCTTAAAAGTAGAAGAAAACACTTCAAAAGTGACGTTTCTGAAGAATTTTAACAGTTTCCTTGTATCTACGAACGCCAGAATGCATAAAATTGACCTAAACGTCTCCTTTTCCTATTCTGAGTCGATTCTGCATGCTTTAAGTGTGTTTGGTGGCTCAGAACCATCAAAAAACGTTGAAATATAGTTCAAATTCATTAAAAATCGACAAAAATTCAGTTTCTAGTTAAAATTTGATGGTTTCGTTGCACTTTCCGAGCCCGTAGGGTATCTGAGTGGCTTAAAAGTACAAGAAAACACTTCAAAAGTGACGTTTCTGAAGAATTTTAACAGTTTTCTTGTATCTACGAACGCCAGAATGCATAAAATTGACCTAAACGTCTCCTTTTCCTATTCTGAGTCGATTCTGCATGCTTTAAGTGTGTTTGGTGGCTCAGAACCATCAAAAAACGTTGAAATATAGTTCAAATTCAATAAAAATCGACAAAAATACAGTTTCTAGCTAAAATTTGATGGTTTCGTTGCACTTTCCGAGCCCGTAGGGTATCTGAGTGGCTTAAAAGTACAAGAAAACACTTCAAAAGTGACGTTTCTGAAGAATTTTAACAGTTTTCTTGTATCTACGAACGCCAGAATGCATAAAATTGACCTAAACGTCTCCTTTTCCTATTCTGAGTCGATTCTGCATGCTTTAAGTGTGTTTGGTGGCTCAGAACCATCAAAAAACGTTGAAATATAGTTCAAATTCAATAAAAATCGACAAAAATACAGTTTCTAGCTAAAATTTGATGGTTTCGTTGCACTTTCCGAGCCCGCAGGGTATCTGAGTGGCTTAAAAGTACAAGAAAACACTTCAAAAGTGACGTTTCTGAAGAATTTTAACAGTTTTCTTGTATCTACGAACGCCAGAATGCATAAAATTGACCTAAACGTCTCCTTTTCCTATTCTGAGTCGATTCTGCATGCTTTAAGTGTGTTTGGTGGCTCAGAACCATCAAAAAACGTTGAAATATAGTTCAAATTCAATAAAAATCGACAAAAATACAGTTTCTAGTTAAAATTTGATGGTTTCGTTGCACTTTCCGAGCCCGTAGGGTATCTGAGTGGCTTAAAAGTACAAGAAAACACTTCAAAAGTGACGTTTCTGAAGAATTTTAACAGTTTTCTTGTATCTACGAACGCCAGAATGCATAAAATTGACCTAAACGTCTCCTTTTCCTATTCTGAGTCGATTCTGCATGCTTTAAGTGTGTTTGGTGGCTCAGAACCATCAAAAAACGTTGAAATATAGTTCAAATTCAATAAAAATCGACAAAAATACAGTTTCTAGTTAAAATTTGATGGTTTCGTTGCACTTTCCGAGCCCGTAGGGTATCTGAGTGGCTTAAAAGTACAAGAAAACACTTCAAAAGTGACGTTTCTGAAGAATTTTAACCGTTTTCTTGTATCTACGAACGCCAGAATGCATAAAATTGACCTAAACGTCTCCTTTTCCTATTCTGAGTCGATTCTGCATGCTTTAAGTGTGTTTGGTGGCTCAGAACCATCAAAAAACGTTGAAATATAGTTCAAATTCAATAAAAATCGACAAAAATACAGTTTCTAGTTAAAATTTGATGGTTTCGTTGCACTTTCCGAGCCCGTAGGGTATCTGAGTGGCTTAAAAGTACAAGAAAACACTTCAAAAGTGACGTTTCTGAAGAATTTTAACAGTTTTCTTGTATCTACGAACGCCAGAATGCATAAAATTGACCTAAACGTCTCCTTTTCCTATTCTGAGTCGATTCTGCATGCTTTAAGTGTGTTTGGTGGCTCAGAACCATCAAAAAACGTTGAAATATAGTTCAAATTCAATAAAAATCGACAAAAATACAGTTTCTAGCTAAAATTTGATGGTTTCGTTGCACTTTCCGAGCCCGTAGGGTATCTGAGTGGCTTAAAAGTAGAAGAAAACACTTCAAAAGTGACGTTTCTGAAGAATTTTAACAGTTTCCTTGTATCTACGAACGCCAGAATGCATAAAATTGACCTAAACGTCTCCTTTTCCTATTCTGAGTCGATTCTGCATGCTTTAAGTGTGTTTGGTGGCTCAGAACCATCAAAAAACGTTGAAATATAGTTCAAATTCATTAAAAATCGACAAAAATTCAGTTTCTAGTTAAAATTTGATGGTTTCGTTGCACTTTCCGAGCCCGTAGGGTATCTGAGTGGCTTAAAAGTACAAGAAAACACTTCAAAAGTGACGTTTCTGAAGAATTTTAACAGTTTTCTTGTATCTACGAACGCCAGAATGCATAAAATTGACCTAAACGTCTCCTTTTCCTATTCTGAGTCGATTCTGCATGCTTTAAGTGTGTTTGGTGGCTCAGAACCATCAAAAAACGTTGAAATATAGTTCAAATTCAATAAAAATCGACAAAAATACAGTTTCTAGTTAAAATTTGATGGTTTCGTTGCACTTTCCGAGCCCGTAGGGTATCTGAGTGGCTTAAAAGTACAAGAAAACACTTCAAAAGTGACGTTTCTGAAGAATTTTAACCGTTTTCTTGTATCTACGAACGCCAGAATGCATAAAATTGACCTAAACGTCTCCTTTTCATATTCTGAGTCGATTCTGCATGCTTTAAGTGTGTTTGGTGGCTCAGAACCATCAAAAAACGTTGAAATATAGTTCAAATTCAATAAAAATCGACAAAAATACAGTTTCTAGTTAAAATTTGATGGTTTCGTTGCACTTTCCGAGCCCGTAGGGTATCTGAGTGGCTTAAAAGTACAAGAAAACACTTCAAAAGTGACGTTTCTGAAGAATTTTAACAGTTTTCTTGTATCTACGAACGCCAGAATGCATAAAATTGACCTAAACGTCTCCTTTTCCTATTCTGAGTCGATTCTGCATGCTTTAAGTGTGTTTGGTGGCTCAGAACCATCAAAAAACGTTGAAATATAGTTCAAATTCAATAAAAATCGACAAAAATACAGTTTCTAGCTAAAATTTGATGGTTTCGTTGCACTTTCCGAGCCCGTAGGGTATCTGAGTGGCTTAAAAGTAGAAGAAAACACTTCAAAAGTGACGTTTCTGAAGAATTTTAACAGTTTCCTTGTATCTACGAACGCCAGAATGCATAAAATTGACCTAAACGTCTCCTTTTCCTATTCTGAGTCGATTCTGCATGCTTTAAGTGTGTTTGGTGGCTCAGAACCATCAAAAAACGTTGAAATATAGTTCAAATTCATTAAAAATCGACAAAAATTCAGTTTCTAGTTAAAATTTGATGGTTTCGTTGCACTTTCCGAGCCCGTAGGGTATCTGAGTGGCTTAAAAGTACAAGAAAACACTTCAAAAGTGACGTTTCTGAAGAATTTTAACAGTTTTCTTGTATCTACGAACGCCAGAATGCATAAAATTGACCTAAACGTCTCCTTTTCCTATTCTGAGTCGATTCTGCATGCTTTAAGTGTGTTTGGTGGCTCAGAACCATCAAAAAACGTTGAAATATAGTTCAAATTCAATAAAAATCGACAAAAATACAGTTTCTAGCTAAAATTTGATGGTTTCGTTGCACTTTCCGAGCCCGTAGGGTATCTGAGTGGCTTAAAAGTACAAGAAAACACTTCAAAAGTGACGTTTCTGAAGAATTTTAACAGTTTTCTTGTATCTACGAACGCCAGAATGCATAAAATTGACCTAAACGTCTCCTTTTCCTATTCTGAGTCGATTCTGCATGCTTTAAGTGTGTTTGGTGGCTCAGAACCATCAAAAAACGTTGAAATATAGTTCAAATTCAATAAAAATCGACAAAAATACAGTTTCCAGCTAAAATTTGATGGTTTCGTTGCACTTTCCGAGCCCGTAGGGTATCCGAGTGGCTTAAAAGTACAAGAAAACACTTCAAAAGTGACGTTTCTGAAGAATTTTAACAGTTTTCTTGTATCTACGAACGCCAGAATGCATAAAATTGACCTAAACGTCTCCTTTTCCTATTCTGAGTCGATTCGGCATGCTTTAAGTGTGTTTGGTGGCTCAGAACCATCAAAAAACGTTGAAATATAGTTCAAATTCAATAAAAATCGACAAAAATACAGTTTCTAGCTAAAATTTGATGGTTTCGTTGCACTTTCCGAGCCCGTAGGGTATCTGAGTGGCTTAAAAGTACAAGAAAACACTTCAAAAGTGACGTTTCTGAAGAATTTTAACAGTTTTCTTGTATCTACGAACGCCAGAATGCATAAAATTGACCTAAACGTCTCCTTTTCCTATTCTGAGTCGATTCTGCATGCTTTAAGTGTGTTTGGTGGCTCAGAACCATCAAAAAACGTTGAAATATAGTTCAAATTCAATAAAAATCGACAAAAATACAGTTTCTAGCTAAAATTTGATGGTTTCGTTGCACTTTCCGAGCCCGTAGGGTATCTGAGTGGCTTAAAAGTACAAGAAACCACTTCAAAAGTGACGTTTCTGAAGAATTTTAACAGTTTTCTTGTATCTACGAACGCCAGAATGCATAAAATTTACCTAAACGTCTCCTTTTCCTATTCTGAGTTGATTCTGCATGCTTTAAGTGTGTTTGGTGGCTCAGAACCATCAAAAAACGTTGAAATATAGTTCAAATTCAATAAAAATCGACAAAAATACAGTTTCTAGCTAAAATTTGATGGTTTCGTTGCACTTTCCGAGCCCGTAGGGTATCTGAGTGGCTTAAAAGTACAAGAAAACACTTCAAAACTGACGTTTCTGAAGAATTTTAACAGTTTTCTTGTATCTACGAACGCCAGAATGCATAAAATTGGCCTAAACGTCTCCTTTTCCTATTCTGAGTCGATTCTGCATGCTTTAAGTGTGTTTGGTGGCTCAGAACCATCAAAAAACGTTGAAATATAGTTCAAATTCAATAAAAATCGACAAAAATACAGTTTCTAGCCTAAATTTGATGGTTTCGTTGCACTTTCCGAGCCCGTAGGGTATCTGAGTGGCTTAAAAGTACAAGAAAACACTTCAAAAGTGACGTTTCTGAAGAATTTTAACAGTTTTCTTGTATTTACGAACGCCAGAATGCATAAAATTGACCTAAACGTCTCCTTTTCCTAGTCTGAGTCGATTCTGCATGCTTTAAGTGTGTTTGGTGGCTCAGAACCATCAAAAAACGTTGAAATATAGTTCAAATTCAATAAAAATCGACAAAAATACAGTTTCCAGCTAAAATTTGATGGTTTCGTTGCACTTTCCGAGCCCGTTGGGTATCCGAGTGGCTTAAAAGTACAAGAAAACACTTCAAAAGTGACGTTTCTGAAGAATTTTAACAGTTTTCTTGTATCTACGAACGCCAGAATGCATAAAATTGACCTAAACGTCTCCTTTTCCTATTCTGAGTCGATTCTGCATGCTTTAAGTGTGTTTGGTGGCTCAGAACCATCAAAAAACGTTGAAATATAGTTCAAATTCAATAAAAATCGACAAAAATACAGTTTCTAGCTAAAATTTGATGGTTTCGTTGCACTTTCCGAGCCCGTAGGGTATCTGAGTGGCTTAAAAGTACAAGAAAACACTTCAAAAGTGACGTTTCTGAAGAATTTTAACAGTTTTCTTGTATCTACGAACGCCAGAATGCATAAAATTGACCTAAACGTCTCCTTTTCCTATTCTGAGTCGATTCTGCATGCTTTAAGTGTGTTTGGTGGCTCAGAACCATCAAAAAACGTTGAAATATAGTTCAAATTCAATAAAAATCGACAAAAATACAGTTTCTAGCTAAAATTTGATGGTTTCGTTGCACTTTCCGAGCCCGTAGGGTATCTGAGTGGCTTAAAAGTACAAGAAACCACTTCAAAAGTGACGTTTCTGAAGAATTTTAACAGTTTTCTTGTATCTACGAACGCCAGAATGCATAAAATTGACCTAAACGTCTCCTTTTCCTATTCTGAGTCGATTCTGCATGCTTTAAGTGTGTTTGGTGGCTCAGAACCATCAAAAAACGTTGAAATATAGTTCAAATTCAATAAAAATCGACAAAAATACAGTTTCTAGCTAAAATTTGATGGTTTCGTTGCACTTTCCGAGCCCGTAGGGTATCTGAGTGGCTTAAAAGTACAAGAAAACACTTCAAAACTGACGTTTCTGAAGAATTTTAACAGTTTTCTTGTATCTACGAACGCCAGAATGCATAAAATTGGCCTAAACGTCTCCTTTTCCTATTCTGAGTCGATTCTGCATGCTTTAAGTGTGTTTGGTGGCTCAGAACCATCAAAAAACGTTGAAATATAGTTCAAATTCAATAAAAATCGACAAAAATACAGTTTCTAGCCTAAATTTGATGGTTTCGTTGCACTTTCCGAGCCCGTAGGGTATCTGAGTGGCTTAAAAGTACAAGAAAACACTTCAAAAGTGACGTTTCTGAAGAATTTTAACAGTTTTCTTGTATTTACGAACGCCAGAATGCATAAAATTGACCTAAACGTCTCCTTTTCCTAGTCTGAGTCGATTCTGCATGCTTTAAGTGTGTTTGGTGGCTCAGAACCATCAAAAAACGTTGAAATATAGTTCAAATTCAATAAAAATCGACAAAAATACAGTTTCTAGCTAAACTTTGATGGTTTCGTTGCACTTTCCGAGCCCGTAGGGTATCTGAGTGGCTTAAAAGTACAAGAAAACACTTCAAAAGTGACGTTTCTGAAGAATTTTAACAGTTTTCTTGTATCTACGAACGCCAGAATGCGTAAAATTGACCTAAACGTCTCCTTTTCCTATTCTGAGTCGATTCTGCATGCTTTAAGTGTGTTTGGTGGCTCAGAACCATCAAAAAACGTTGAAATATAGTTCAAATTCAATAAAAATCGACAAAAATACAGTTTCTAGCTAAAATTTGATGGTTTCGTTGCACTTTCCGAGCCCGTAGGGTATCTGAGTGGCTTAAAAGTACAAGAAACCACTTCAAAAGTGACGTTTCTGAAGAATTTTAACAGTTTTCTTGTATCTACGAACGCCAGAATGCATAAAATTGACCTAAACGTCTCCTTTTCCTATTCTGAGTCGATTCTGCATGCTTTAAGTGTGTTTGGTGGCTCAGAACCATCAAAAAACATTGAAATATAGTTCAAATTCAATAAAAATCGACAAAAATACAGTTTCTAGCTAAAATTTGATGGTTTCGTTGCACTTTCCGAGCCCGTAGGGTATCTGAGTGGCTTAAAAGTACAAGAAAACACTTCAAAACTGACGTTTCTGAAGAATTTTAACAGTTTTCTTGTATCTACGAACGCCAGAATGCATAAAATTGGCCTAAACGTCTCCTTTTCCTATTCTGAGTCGATTCTGCATGCTTTAAGTGTGTTTGGTGGCTCAGAACCATCAAAAAACGTTGAAATATAGTTCAAATTCAATAAAAATCGACAAAAATACAGTTTCTAGCCTAAATTTGATGGTTTCGTTGCACTTTCCGAGCCCGTAGGGTATCTGAGTGGCTTAAAAGTACAAGAAAACACTTCAAAAGTGACGTTTCTGAAGAATTTTAACAGTTTTCTTGTATTTACGAACGCCAGAATGCATAAAATTGACCTAAACGTCTCCTTTTCCTAGTCTGAGTCGATTCTGCATGCTTTAAGTGTGTTTGGTGGCTCAGAACCATCAAAAAACGTTGAAATATAGTTCAAATTCAATAAAAATCGACAAAAATACAGTTTCTAGCTAAAATTTGATGGTTTCGTTGCACTTTCCGAGCCCGTAGGGTATCTGAGTGGCTTAAAAGTACAAGAAAACACTTCAAAAGTGACGTTTCTGAAGAATTTTAACAGTTTTCTTGTATCTACGAACGCCAGAATGCATAAAATTGACCTAAACGTCTCCTTTTCCTATTCTGAGTCGATTCTGCATGCTTTAAGTGTGTTTGGTGGCTCAGAACCATCAAAAAACGTTGAAATATAGTTCAAATTCAATAAAAATCGACAAAAATACAGTTTCTAGCTAAAATTTGATGGTTTCGTTGCACTTTCCGAGCCCGTAGGATATCTGAGTGGCTTAAAAGTACAAGAAAACACTTCAAAAGTGACGTTTCTGAAGAATTTTAACAGTTTTCTTGTATCTACGAACGCCAGAATGCATAAAATTGACCTAAACGTCTCCTTTTCCTATTCTGAGTCGATTCTGCATGCTTTAAGTGTGTTTGGTGGCTCAGAACCATCAAAAAACGTTGAAATATAGTTCAAATTCAATAAAAATCGACAAAAATACAGTTTCTAGCTAAAATTTGATGGTTTCGTTGCACTTTCCGAGCCCGTAGGGTATCTGAGTGGCTTAAAAGTACAAGAAACCACTTCAAAAGTGACGTTTCTGAAGAATTTTAACAGTTTTCTTGTATCTACGAACGCCAGAATGCATAAAATTGACCTAAACGTCTCCTTTTCCTATTCTGAGTCGATTCTGCATGCTTTAAGTGTGTTTGGTGGCTCAGAACCATCAAAAAACGTTGAAATATAGTTCAAATTCAATAAAAATCGACAAAAATACAGTTTCTAGCTAAAATTTGATGGTTTCGTTGCACTTTCCGAGCCCGTAGGGTATCTGAGTGGCTTAAAAGTACAAGAAAACACTTCAAAAGTGACGTTTCTGAAGAATTTTAACAGTTTTCTTGTATCTACGAACGCCAGAATGCATAAAATTGGCCTAAACGTCTCCTTTTCCTATTCTGAGTCGATTCTGCATGCTTTAAGTGTGTTTGGTGGCTCAGAACCATCAAAAAACGTTGAAATATAGTTCAAATTCAATAAAAATCGACAAAAATACAGTTTCTAGCCTAAATTTGATGGTTTCGTTGCACTTTCCGAGCCCGTAGGGTATCTGAGTGGCTTAAAAGTACAAGAAAACACTTCAAAAGTGACGTTTCTGAAGAATTTTAACAGTTTTCTTGTATTTACGAACGCCAGAATGCATAAAATTGACCTAAACGTCTCCTTTTCCTAGTCTGAGTCGATTCTGCATGCTTTAAGTGTGTTTGGTGGCTCAGAACCATCAAAAAACGTTGAAATATAGTTCAAATTCAATAAAAATCGACAAAAATACAGTTTCTAGCTAAAATTTGATGGTTTCGTTGCACTTTCCGAGCCCGTAGGGTATCTGAGTGGCTTAAAAGTACAAGAAAACACTTCAAAAGTGACGTTTCTGAAGAATTTTAACAGTTTTCTTGTATCTACGAACGCCAGAATGCATAAAATTGACCTAAACGTCTCCTTTTCCTATTCTGAGTCGATTCTGCATGCTTTAAGTGTGTTTGGTGGCTCAGAACCATCAAAAAACGTTGAAATATAGTTCAAATTCAATAAAAATCGACAAAAATACAGTTTCTAGCTAAAATTTGATGGTTTCGTTGCACTTTCCGAGCCCGTAGGGTATCTGAGTGGCTTAAAAGTACAAGAAAACACTTCAAAAGTGACGTTTCTGAAGAATTTTAACAGTTTTCTTGTATCTACGAACGCCAGAATGCATAAAATTGACCTAAACGTCTCCTTTTCCTATTCTGAGTCGATTCTGCATGCTTTAAGTGTGTTTGGTGGCTCAGAACCATCAAAAAACGTTGAAATATAGTTCAAATTCAATAAAAATCGACAAAAATACAGTTTCTAGCTAAAATTTGATGGTTTCGTTGCACTTTCCGAGCCCGTAGGGTATCTGAGTGGCTTAAAAGTACAAGAAACCACTTCAAAAGTGACGTTTCTGAAGAATTTTAACAGTTTTCTTGTATCTACGAACGCCAGAATGCATATAATTGACCTAAACGTCTCCTTTTCCTATTCTGAGTCGATACTGCATGCTTTAAGTGTGTTTGGTGGCTCATAACCATCAAAAAACGTTGAAATATAGTTCAAATTCAATAAAAATCGACAAAAATACAGTTTCTAGCTAAAATTTGATGGTTTCGTTGCACTTTCCGAGCCCGTAGGGTATCTGAGTGGCTTAAAAGTACAAGAAAACACTTCAAAAGTGACGTTTCTGAAGAATTTTAACAGTTTTCTTGTATCTACGAACGCCAGAATGCATAAAATTGACCTAAACGTCTCCTTTTCCTATTCTGAGTCGATTCTGCATGCTTTAAGTGTGTTTGGTGGCTCAGAACCATCAAAAAACGTTGAAATATAGTTCAAATTCAATAAAAATCGTCAAAAATACAGTTTCTAGCTAAAATTTGATGGTTTCGTTGCACTTTCCGAGCCCGTAGGGTATCTGAGTGGCTTAAAATTACTAGAAAACACTTCAAAAGTGACGTTTCTGAAGAATTTTAACAGTTTTCTTGTATCTACGAACGCCAGAATGCATAAAATTGACCTAAACGTCTCCTTTTCCTATTCTGAGTCGATTCTGCATGCTTTAAGTGTGTTTGGTGGCTCAGAACCATCAAAAAACGTTGAAATATAGTTCAAATTCAATAAAAATCGACAAAAATACAGTTTCTAGCTAAAATTTGATGGTTTCGTTGCACTTTCCGAGCCCGTAGGGTATCTGAGTGGCTTAAAAGTACAAGAAAACACTTCAAAAGTGACGTTTCTGAAGAATTTTAACAGTTTTCTTGTATCTACGAACGCCAGAATGCATAAAATTGACCTAAACGTCTCCTTTTCCTATTCTGAGTCGATTCTGCATGCTTTAAGTGTGTTTGGTGGCTCAGAACCATCAAAAAACGTTGAAATATAGTTCAAATTCAATAAAAATCGACAAAAATACAGTTTCTAGCTAAAATTTGATGGTTTCGTTGCACTTTCCGAGCCCATAGGGTATCTGAGTGGCTTAAAAGTACAAGAAAACACTTCAAAAGTGACGTTTCTGAAGAATTTTAACAGTTTTCTTGTATCTACGAACGCCAGAATGCATAAAATTGACCTAAACGTCTCCTTTTCCTATTCTGAGTCGATTCTGCATGCTTTAAGTGTGTTTGGTGGCTCAGAACCATCAAAAAACGTTGAAATATAGTTCAAATTCAATAAAAATCGACAAAAATACAGTTTCTAGCTAAAATTTGATGGTTTCGTTGCACTTTCCGAGCCCGTAGGGTATCTGAGTGGCTTAAAAGTACAAGAAACCACTTCAAAAGTGACGTTTCTGAAGAATTTTAACAGTTTTCTTGTATCTACGAACGCCAGAATGCATAAAATTGACCTAAACGTCTCCTTTTCCTATTCTGAGTCGATTCTGCATGCTTTAAGTGTGTTTGGTGGCTCAGAACCATCAAAAAACGTTGAAATATAGTTCAAATTCAATAAAAATCGACAAAAATACAGTTTCTAGCTAAAATTTGATGGTTTCGTTGCACTTTCCGAGCCCGTAGGGTATCTGAGTGGCTTAAAAGTACAAGAAAACACTTCAAAACTGACGTTTCTGAAGAATTTTAACAGTTTTCTTGTATCTACGAACGCCAGAATGCATAAAATTGGCCTAAACGTCTCCTTTTCCTATTCTGAGTCGATTCTGCATGCTTTAAGTGTGTTTGGTGGCTCAGAACCATCAAAAAACGTTGAAATATAGTTCAAATTCAATAAAAATCGACAAAAATACAGTTTCTAGCCTAAATTTGATGGTTTCGTTGCACTTTCCGAGCCCGTAGGGTATCTGAGTGGCTTAAAAGTACAAGAAAACACTTCAAAAGTGACGTTTCTGAAGAATTTTAACAGTTTTCTTGTATTTACGAACGCCAGAATGCATAAAATTGACCTAAACGTCTCCTTTTCCTAGTCTGAGTCGATTCTGCATGCTTTAAGTGTGTTTGGTGGCTCAGAACCATCAAAAAACGTTGAAATATAGTTCAAATTCAATAAAAATCGACAAAAATACAGTTTCTAGCTAAAATTTGATGGTTTCGTTGCACTTTCCGAGCCCGTAGGGTATCTGAGTGGCTTAAAAGTACAAGAAAACACTTCAAAAGTGACGTTTCTGAAGAATTTTAACAGTTTTCTTGTATCTACGAACGCCAGAATGCATAAAATTGACCTAAACGTCTCCTTTTCCTATTCTGAGTCGATTCTGCATGCTTTAAGTGTGTTTGGTGGCTCAGAACCATCAAAAAACGTTGAAATATAGTTCAAATTCAATAAAAATCGACAAAAATACAGTTTCTAGCTAAAATTTGATGGTTTCGTTGCACTTTCCGAGCCCGTAGGGTATCTGAGTGGCTTAAAAGTACAAGAAAACACTTCAAAAGTGACGTTTCTGAAGAATTTTAACAGTTTTCTTGTATCTACGAACGCCAGAATGCATAAAATTGACCTAAACGTCTCCTTTTCCTATTCTGAGTCGATTCTGCATGCTTTAAGTGTGTTTGGTGGCTCAGAACCATCAAAAAACGTTGAAATATAGTTCAAATTCAATAAAAATCGACAAAAATACAGTTTCTAGCTAAAATTTGATGGTTTCGTTGCACTTTCCGAGCCCGTAGGGTATCTGAGTGGCTTAAAAGTACAAGAAACCACTTCAAAAGTGACGTTTCTGAAGAATTTTAACAGTTTTCTTGTATCTACGAACGCCAGAATGCATAAAATTGACCTAAACGTCTCCTTTTCCTATTCTGAGTCGATTCTGCATGCTTTAAGTGTGTTTGGTGGCTCAGAACCATCAAAAAACGTTGAAATATAGTTCAAATTCAATAAAAATCGACAAAAATACAGTTTCTAGCTAAAATTTGATGGTTTCGTTGCACTTTCCGAGCCCGTAGGGTATCTGAGTGGCTTAAAAGTACAAGAAAACACTTCAAAAGTGACGTTTCTGAAGAATTTTAACAGTTTTCTTGTATCTACGAACGCCAGAATGCATAAAATTGGCCTAAACGTCTCCTTTTCCTATTCTGAGTCGATTCTGCATGCTTTAAGTGTGTTTGGTGGCTCAGAACCATCAAAAAACGTTGAAATATAGTTCAAATTCAATAAAAATCGACAAAAATACAGTTTCTAGCCTAAATTTGATGGTTTCGTTGCACTTTCCGAGCCCGTAGGGTATCTGAGTGGCTTAAAAGTACAAGAAAACACTTCAAAAGTGACGTTTCTGAAGAATTTTAACAGTTGTCTTGTATTTACGAACGCCAGAATGCATAAAATTGACCTAAACGTCTCCTTTTCCTAGTCTGAGTCGATTCTGCATGCTTTAAGTGTGTTTGGTGGCTCAGAACCATCAAAAAACGTTGAAATATAGTTCAAATTCAATAAAAATCGACAAAAATACAGTTTCTAGCTAAAATTTGATGGTTTCGTTGCACTTTCCGAGCCCGTAGGGTATCTGAGTGGCTTAAAAGTACAAGAAAACACTTCAAAAGTGACGTTTCTGAAGAATTTTAACAGTTTTCTTGTATCTACGAACGCCAGAATGCATAAAATTGACCTAAACGTCTCCTTTTCCTATTCTGAGTCGATTCTGCATGCTTTAAGTGTGTTTGGTGGCTCAGAACCATCAAAAAACGTTGAAATATAGTTCAAATTCAATAAAAATCGACAAAAATACAGTTTCTAGCTAAAATTTGATGGTTTCGTTGCACTTTCCGAGACCGTAGGGTATCTGAGTGGCTTAAAAGTACAAGAAAACACTTCAAAAGTGACGTTTCTGAAGAATTTTAACAGTTTTCTTGTATCTACGAACGCCAGAATGCATAAAATTGACCTAAACGTCTCCTTTTCCTATTCTGAGCCGATTCTGCATGCTTTAAGTGTGTTTGGTGGCTCAGAACCATCAAAAAACGTTGAAATATAGTTCAAATTCAATAAAAATCGACAAAAATACAGTTTCTAGCTAAAATTTGATGGTTTCGTTGCACTTTCCGAGCCCGTAGGGTATCTGAGTGGCTTAAAAGTACAAGAAACCACTTCAAAAGTGACGTTTCTGAAGAATTTTAACAGTTTTCTTGTATCTACGAACGCCAGAATGCATAAAATTGACCTAAACGTCTCCTTTTCCTATTCTGAGTCGATACTGCATGCTTTAAGTGTGTTTGGTGGCTCATAACCATCAAAAAACGTTGAAATATAGTTCAAATTCAATAAAAATCGACAAAAATACAGTTTCTAGCTAAAATTTGATGGTTTCGTTGCACTTTCCGAGCCCGTAGGGTATCTGAGTGGCTTAAAAGTACAAGAAAACACTTCAAAAGTGACGTTTCTGAAGAATTTTAACAGTTTTCTTGTATCTACGAACGCCAGAATGCATAAAATTGACCTAAACGTCTCCTTTTCCTATTCTGAGTCGATACTGCATGCTTTAAGTGTGTTTGGTGGCTCAT
This sequence comes from Zophobas morio, assembly GCF_036711695.1. Lineage (NCBI taxonomy): Eukaryota > Metazoa > Arthropoda > Insecta > Coleoptera > Tenebrionidae > Zophobas > Zophobas morio. Next base: position 61,889 of record NW_026972396.1, on the reverse strand, counting down.
AACCATCAAAAAACGTTGAAATATAGTTCAAATTCAATAAAAATCGACAAAAATACAGTTTCTAGCTAAAATTTGATGGTTTCGTTGCACTTTCCGAGCCCGTAGGGTATCTGAGTGGCTTAAAAGTACAAGAAAACACTTCAAAAGTGACGTTTCTGAAGAATTTTAACAGTTTTCTTGTATCTACGAACGCCAGAATGCATAAAATTGACCTAAACGTCTCCTTTTCCTATTCTGAGTCGATTCTGCATGCTTTAAGTGTGTTTGGTGGCTCAGAACCATCAAAAAACGTTGAAATATAGTTCAAATTCAATAAAAATCGTCAAAAATACAGTTTCTAGCTAAAATTTGATGGTTTCGTTGCACTTTCCGAGCCCGTAGGGTATCTGAGTGGCTTAAAAGTACTAGAAAACACTTCAAAAGTGACGCTTCTGAAGAATTTTAACAGTTTTCTTGTATCTACGAACGCCAGAATGCATAAAATTGACCTAAACGTCTCCTTTTCCTATTCTGAGTCGATTCTGCATGCTTTAAGTGTGTTTGGTGGCTCAGAACCATCAAAAAACGTTGAAATATAGTTCAAATTCAATAAAAATCGACAAAAATACAGTTTCTAGCTAAAATTTGATGGTTTCGTTGCACTTTCCGAGCCCGTAGGGTATCTGAGTGGCTTAAAAGTACAAGAAAACACTTCAAAAGTGACGTTTCTGAAGAATTTTAACAGTTTTCTTGTATCTACGAACGCCAGAATGCATAAAATTGACCTAAACGTCTCCTTTTCCTATTCTGAGTCGATTCTGCATGCTTTAAGTGTGTTTGGTGGCTCAGAACCATCAAAAAACGTTGAAATATAGTTCAAATTCAATAAAAATCGACAAAAATACAGTTTCTAGCTAAAATTTGATGGTTTCGTTGCACTTTCCGAGCCCGTAGGGTATCTGAGTGGCTTAAAAGTACAAGAAACCACTTCAAAAGTGACGTTTCTGAAGAATTTTAACAGTTTTCTTGTATCTACGAACGCCAGAATGCATAAAATTGACCTAAACGTCTCCTTTTCCTATTCTGAGTCGATTCTGCATGCTTTAAGTGTGTTTGGTGGCTCAGAACCATCAAAAAACGTTGAAATATAGTTCAAATTCAATAAAAATCGACAAAAATACAGTTTCTAGCTAAAATTTGATGGTTTCGTTGCACTTTCCGAGCCCGTAGGGTATCTGAGTGGCTTAAAAGTACAAGAAAACACTTCAAAAGTGACGTTTCTGAAGAATTTTAACAGTTTTCTTGTATCTACGAACGCCAGAATGCATAAAATTGGCCTAAACGTCTCCTTTTCCTATTCTGAGTCGATTCTGCATGCTTTAAGTGTGTTTGGTGGCTCAGAACCATCAAAAAACGTTGAAATATAGTTCAAATTCAATAAAAATCGACAAAAATACAGTTTCTAGCCTAAATTTGATGGTTTCGTTGGACTTTCCGAGCCCGTAGGGTATCTGAGTGGCTTAAAAGTACAAGAAAACACTTCAAAAGTGACGTTTCTGAAGAATTTTAACAGTTTTCTTGTATTTACGAACGCCAGAATGCATAAAATTGACCTAAACGTCTCCTTTTCCTAGTCTGAGTCGATTCTGCATGCTTTAAGTGTGTTTGGTGGCTCAGAACCATCAAAAAACGTTGAAATATAGTTCAAATTCAATAAAAATCGACAAAAATACAGTTTCTAGCTAAAATTTGATGGTTTCGTTGCACTTTCCGAGCCCGTAGGGTATCTGAGTGGCTTAAAAGTACAAGAAAACACTTCAAAAGTGACGTTTCTGAAGAATTTTAACAGTTTTCTTGTATCTACGAACGCCAGAATGCATAAAATTGACCTAAACGTCTCCTTTTCCTATTCTGAGTCGATTCTGCATGCTTTAAGTGTGTTTGGTGGCTCAGAACCATCAAAAAACGTTGAAATATAGTTCAAATTCAATAAAAATCGACAAAAATACAGTTTCTAGCTAAAATTTGATGGTTTCGTTGCACTTTCCGAGCCCGTAGGGTATCTGAGTGGCTTAAAAGTACAAGAAAACACTTCAAAAGTGACGTTTCTGAAGAATTTTAACAGTTTTCTTGTATCTACGAACGCCAGAATGCATAAAATTGACCTAAACGTCTCCTTTTCCTATTCTGAGTCGATTCTGCATGCTTTAAGTGTGTTTGGTGGCTCAGAACCATCAAAAAACGTTGAAATATAGTTCAAATTCAATAAAAATCGACAAAAATACAGTTTCTAGCTAAAATTTGATGGTTTCGTTGCACTTTCCGAGCCCGTAGGGTATCTGAGTGGCTTAAAAGTACAAGAAACCACTTCAAAAGTGACGTTTCTGAAGAATTTTAACAGTTTTCTTGTATCTACGAACGCCAGAATGCATAAAATTGACCTAAACGTCTCCTTTTCCTATTCTGAGTCGATACTGCATGCTTTAAGTGTGTTTGGTGGCTCATAACCATCAAAAAACGTTGAAATATAGTTCAAATTCAATAAAAATCGACAAAAATACAGTTTCTAGCTAAAATTTGATGGTTTCGTTGCACTTTCCGAGCCCGTAGGGTATCTGAGTGGCTTAAAAGTACAAGAAAACACTTCAAAAGTAACGTTTCTGAAGAATTTTAACAGTTTTCTTGTATCTACGAACGCCAGAATGCATAAAATTGACCTAAACGTCTCCTTTTTCTATTCTGAGTCGATTCTGCATGCTTTAAGTGTGTTTGGTGGCTCAGAACCATCAAAAAACGTTGAAATATAGTTCAAATTCAATAAAAATCGTCAAAAATACAGTTTCTAGCTAAAATTTGATGGTTTCGTTGCAATTTCCGAGCCCGTAGGGTATCTGAGTGGCTTAAAAGTACTAGAAAACACTTTAAAAGTGACGTTTCTGAAGAATTTTAACAGTTTTCTTGTATCTACGAACGCCAGAATGCATAAAATTGACCTAAACGTCTCCTTTTCCTATTCTGAGTCGATTCTGCATGCTTTAAGTGTGTTTGGTGGCTCAGAACCATCAAAAAACGTTGAAATATAGTTCAAATTCAATAAAAATCGACAAAAATACAGTTTCTAGCTAAAATTTGATGGTTTCGTTGCACTTTCCGAGCCCGTAGGGTATCTGAGTGGCTTAAAAGTACAAGAAAACACTTCAAAAGTGACGTTTCTGAAGAATTTTAACAGTTTTCTTGTATCTACGAACGCCAGAATGCATAAAATTGACCTAAACGTCTCCTTTTCCTATTCTGAGTCGATTCTGCATGCTTTAAGTGTGTTTGGTGGCTCAGAACCATCAAAAAACGTTGAAATATAGTTCAAATTCAATAAAAATCGACAAAAATACAGTTTCTAGCTAAAATTTGATGGTTTCGTTGCACTTTCCGAGCCCATAGGGTATCTGAGTGGCTTAAAAGTACAAGAAAACACTTCAAAAGTGACGTTTCTGAAGAATTTTAACAGTTTTCTTGTATCTACGAACGCCAGAATGCATAAAATTGACCTAAACGTCTCCTTTTCCTATTCTGAGTCGATTCTGCATGCTTTAAGTGTGTTTGGTGGCTCAGAACCATCAAAAAACTTTGAAATATAGTTCAAATTCAATAAAAATCGACAAAAATACAGTTTCTAGCTAAAATTTGATGGTTTCGTTGCACTTTCCGAGCCCGTAGGGTATCTGAGTGGCTTAAAAGTACAAGAAAACACTTCAAAAGTGACGTTTCTGAAGAATTTTAACAGTTTTCTTGTATCTACGAACGCCAGAATGCATAAAATTGACCTAAACGTCTCCTTTTCCTATTCTGAGTCGATTCTGCATGCATTAAGTGTGTTTGGTGGCTCAGAACCATCAAAAAACATTGAAATATAGTTCAAATTCAATAAAAATCGACAAAAATACAGTTTCTAGCTAAAATTTGATGGTTTCGTTGCACTTTCCGAGCCCGTAGGTTATCTGAGTGGCTTAAAAGTACAAGAAAACACTTCAAAAGTGACGTTTCTGAAGAATTTTAACAGTTTTCTTGTATCTACGAACGCCAGAATGCATAAAATTGACCTAAACGTCTCCTTTTCCTATTCTGAGTCGATTCTGCATGCTTTAAGTGTGTTTGGTGGCTCAGAACCATCAAAAAACGTTGAAATATAGTTCAAATTCAATAAAAATCGACAAAAATACAGTTTCTAGCTAAAATTTGATGGTTTCCTTGCACTTTCCGAGCCCGTAGGGTATCTGAGTGGCTTAAAAGTACAAGAAAACACTTCAAAAGTGACGTTTCTGAAGAATTTTAACAGTTTTCTTGTATCTACGAACGCCAGAATGCATAAAATTGACCTAAACGTCTCCTTTTCCTATTCTGAGTCGATTCTGCATGCTTTAAGTATGTTTGGTGGCTCAGAACCATCAAAAAACGTTGAAATATAGTTCAAATTCAATAAAAATCGACAAAAATACAGTTTCTAGCTAAAATTTGATGGTTTCGTTGCACTTTCCGAGCCGTAGGGTATCTGAGTGGCTTAAAAGTACAAGAAAACTCTTCAAAAGTGACGTTTCTGAAGAATTTTAACAGTCTTCTTGTATCTACGAACGACAGAATGCATAAAATTGACCTAAACGTCTCCTTTTCCTATTCTGAGTCGATTCTGCATGCTTTAAGTGTGTTTGGTGGCTCAGAACCATCAAAAAACGTTGAAATATAGTTCAAATTCAATAAAAATCGACAAAAATTCAGTTTCTAGCTAAAATTTGATGGTTTCGTTGCACTTTCCGAGCCCGTAGGGTATCTGAGTGGCTTAAAAGTACAAGAAAACACTTCAAAAGTGACGTTTCTGAAGAATTTTAACAGTTTTCTTGTATCTACGAACGCCAGAATGCATAAAATTGACCTAAACGTCTCCTTTTCCTATTCTGAGTCGATTCTGCATGCTTTAAGTGTGTTTGGTGGCTCAGAACCATCAAAAAACGTTGAAATATAGTTCAAATTCAATAAAAATCGACAAAAATACAGTTTCTAGCTAAAATTTGATGGTTTCGTTGCACTTTCCGAGCCCGTAGGGTATCTGCGTGGCTTAAAAGTACAAGAAAACACTTCAAAAATGACGTTTCTGAAGAATTTTAACAGTTTTCTTGTATCTACGAACGCCAGAATGCATAAAATTGACCTAAACGTCTCCTTTTCCTATTCTGAGTCGATTCTGCATGCTTTAAGTGTGTTTGGTGGCTCAGAACCATCAAAAAACGTTGAAATATAGTTCAAATTCAATAAAAATCGACAAAAATACAGTTCCTAGCTAAAATTTGATGGTTTCGTTGCACTTTCCGAGCCCGTAGGGTATCTGAGTGGCTTAAAAGTACAAGAAAACACTTCAAAAGTGACGTTTCTGAAGAATTTTAACAGTTTTCTTGTATCTACGAACGCCAGAATGCATAAAATTGACCTAAACGTCTCCTTTTCCTATTCTGAGTCGATTCTGCATGCTTTAAGTGTGTTTGGTGGCTCAGAACCATCAAAAAACGTTGAAATATAGTTCAAATTCAATAAAAATCGACAAAAATACAGTTTCTAGCTAAAATTTGATGGTTTCGTTGCACTTTCCGAGCCCGTAGGGTATCTGAGTGGCTTAAAAGTACAAGAAAACACTTCAAAAGTGACGTTTCTGAAGAATTTTAACAGTTTTCTTGTATCTACGAACGCCAGAATGCATAAAATTGACCTAAACGTCTCCTTTTCCTATTCTGAGTCGATTCTGCATGCTTTAAGTGTGTTTGGTGGCTCAGAACCATCAAAAAACGTTGAAATATAGTTCAAATTCAATAAAAATCGACAAAAATACAGTTTCTAGCTAAAATTTGATGGTTTCGTTGCACTTTCCGAGCCCGTAGGGTATCTGAGTGGCTTAAAAGTACAAGAAAACACTTCAAAAGTGACGTTTCTGAAGAATTTTAACAGTTTTCTTGTATCTACGAACGCCAGAATGCATAAAATTGACCTAAACGTCTCCTTTTCCTATTCTGAGTCGATTCTGCATGCTTTAAGTGTGTTTGGTGGCTCAGAACCATCAAAAAACGTTGAAATATAGTTCAAATTCAATAAAAATCGACAAAAATACAGTTTCTAGCTAAAATTTGATGGTTTCGTTGCACTTTCCGAGCCCGTAGGGTATCTGAGTGGCTTAAAAGTACAAGAAAACACTTCAAAAGTGACGTTTCTGAAGAATTTTAACAGTTTTCTTGTATCTACGAACGCCAGAATGCATAAAATTGACCTAAACGTCTCCTTTTCCTATTCTGAGTCGATTCTGCATGCTTTAAGTGTGTTTGGTGGCTCAGAACCATCAAAAAACGTTGAAATATAGTTCAAATTCAATAAAAATCGACAAAAATACAGTTTCTAGCTAAAATTTGATGGTTTCGTTGCACTTTCCGAGCCCGTAGGGTATCTGAGTGGCTTAAAAGTACAAGAAAACACTTCAAAAGTGACGTTTCTGAAGAATTTTAACAGTTTTCTTGTATCTACGAACGCCAGAATGCATAAAATTGACCTAAACGTCTCCTTTTCCTATTCTGAGTCGATTCTGCATGCTTTAAGTGTGTTTGGTGGCTCAGAACCATCAAAAAACGTTGAAATATAGTTCAAATTCAATAAAAATCGACAAAAATACAGTTTCTAGCTAAAATTTGATGGTTTCGTTGCACTTTCCGAGCCCGTAGGGTATCTGAGTGGCTTAAAAGTACAAGAAAACACTTCAAAAGTGACGTTTCTGAAGAATTTTAACAGTTTTCTTGTATCTACGAACGCCAGAATGCATAAAATTGACCTAAACGTCTCCTTTTCCTATTCTGAGTCGATTCTGCATGCTTTAAGTGTGTTTGGTGGCTCAGAACCATCAAAAAACATTGAAATATAGTTCAAATTCAATAAAAATCGACAAAAATACAGTTTCTAGCTAAAATTTGATGGTTTCGTTGCACTTTCCGAGCCCGTAGGGTATCTGAGTGGCTTAAAAGTACAAGAAAACACTTCAAAAGTGACGTTTCTGAAGAATTTTAACAGTTTTCTTGTATCTACGAACGCCAGAATGCATAAAATTGACCTAAACGTCTCCTTTTCCTATTCTGAGTCGATTCTGCATGCTTTAAGTGTGTTTGGTGGCTCAGAACCATCAAAAAACGTTGAAATATAGTTCAAATTCAATAAAAATCGACAAAAATACAGTTTCTAGCTAAAATTTGATGGTTTCGTTGCACTTTCCGAGCCCGTAGGGTATCTGAGTGGCTTAAAAGTACAAGAAAACACTTCAAAAGTGACGTTTCTGAAGAATTTTAACAGTTTTCTTGTATCTACGAACGCCAGAATGCATAAAATTGACCTAAACGTCTCCTTTTCCTATTCTGAGTCGATTCTGCATGCTTTAAGTGTGTTTGGTGGCTCAGAACCATCAAAAAACGTTGAAATATAGTTCAAATTCAATAAAAATCGACAAAAATACAGTTTCTAGCTAAAATTTGATGGTTTCGTTGCACTTTCCGAGCCCGTAGGGTATCTGAGTGGCTTAAAAGTACAAGAAAACACTTCAAAAGTGACGTTTCTGAAGAATTTTAACAGTTTTCTTGTATCTACGAACGCCAGAATGCATAAAATTGACCTAAACGTCTCCTTTTCCTATTCTGAGTCGATTCTGCATGCTTTAAGTGTGTTTGGTGGCTCAGAACCATCAAAAAACGTTGAAATATAGTTCAAATTCAATAAAAATCGACAAAAATACAGTTTCTAGCTAAAATTTGATGGTTTCGTTGCACTTTCCGAGCCCGTAGGGTATCTGAGTGGCTTAAAAGTACAAGAAAACACTTCAAAAGTGACGTTTCTGAAGAATTTTAACAGTTTTCTTGTATCTACGAACGCCAGAATGCATAAAATTGACCTAAACGTCTCCTTTTCCTATTCTGAGTCGATTCTGCATGCTTTAAGTGTGTTTGGTGGCTCAGAACCATCAAAAAACGTTGAAATATAGTTCAAATTCAATAAAAATCGACAAAAATACAGTTTCTAGCTAAAATTTGATGGTTTCGTTGCACTTTCCGAGCCCGTAGGTTATCTGAGTGGCTTAAAAGTACAAGAAAACACTTCAAAAGTGACGTTTCTGAAGAATTTTAACAGTTTTCTTGTATCTACGAACGCCAGAATGCATAAAATTGACCTAAACGTCTCCTTTTCCTATTCTGAGTCGATTCTGCATGCTTTAAGTGTGTTTGGTGGCTCAGAACCATCAAAAAACGTTGAAATATAGTTCAAATTCAATAAAAATCGACAAAAATACAGTTTCTAGCTAAAATTTGATGGTTTCGTTGCACTTTCCGAGCCCGTAGGGTATCTGAGTGGCTTAAAAGTACAAGAAAACACTTCAAAAGTGACGTTTCTGAAGAATTTTAACAGTTTTCTTGTATCTACGAACGCCAGAATGCATAAAATTGACCTAAACGTCTCCTTTTCCTATTCTGAGTCGATTCTGCATGCTTTAAGTGTGTTTGGTGGCTCAGAACCATCAAAAAACGTTGAAATATAGTTCAAATTCAATAAAAATCGACAAAAATACAGTTTCTAGCTAAAATTTGATGGTTTCGTTGCACTTTCCGAGCCCGTAGGGTATCTTAGTAGCTTAAAAGTCCAAGAAAACACTTCAAAAGTGACGTTTCTGAAGAATTTTAACAGTTTTCTTGTATCTACGAACGCCAGAATGCATAAAATTGACCTAAACGTCTCCTTTTCCTATTCTGAGTCGATTCTGCATGCTTTAAGTGTGTTTGGTGGCTCAGAACCATCAAAAAACGTTGAAATATAGTTCAAATTCAATAAAAATCGACAAAAATACAGTTTCTAGCTAAAATTTGATGGTTTCGTTGCACTTTCCGAGCCCGTAGGGTATCTGAGTGGCTTAAAAGTACAAGAAAACACTTCAAAAGTGACGTTTCTGAAGAATTTTAACAGTTTTCTTGTATCTACGAACGCCAGAATGCATAAAATTGACCTAAACGTCTCCTTTTCCTATTCTGAGTCGATTCTGCATGCTTTAAGTGTGTTTGGTGGCTCAGAACCATCAAAAAACGTTGAAATATAGTTCAAATTCAATAAAAATCGACAAAAATACAGTTTCTAGCTAAAATTTGATGGTTTCGTTGCACTTTCCGAGCCCGTAGGGTATCTGAGTGGCTTAAAAGTACAAGAAAACACTTCAAAAGTGACGTTTCTGAAGAATTTTAACAGTTTTCTTGTATCTACGAACGCCAGAATGCATAAAATTGACCTAAACGTCTCCTTTTCCTATTCTGAGTCGATTCTGCATGCTTTAAGTGTGTTTGGTGGCTCAGAACCATCAAAAAACGTTGAAATATAGTTCAAATTCAATAAAAATCGACAAAAATACAGTTTCTAGCTAAAATTTGATGGTTTCGTTGCACTTTCCGAGCCCGTAGGGTATCTGAGTGGCTTAAAACTACAAGAAAACATTCAAAAGTGACGTTTCTGAAGAATTTTAACAGTTTTCTTGTATCTACGAACGCCAGAATGCATAAAATTGACCTAAACGTCTCCTTTTCCTATTCTGAGTCGATTCTGCATGCTTTAAGTGTGTTTGGTGGCTCAGAACCATCAAAAAACGTTGAAATATAGTTCAAATTCAATAAAAATCGACAAAAATACAGTTTCTAGCTAAAATTTGATGGTTTCGTTGCACTTTCCGAGCCCGTAGGGTATCTGAGTGGCTTAAAAGTACAAGAAAACACTTCAAAAGTGACGTTTCTGAAGAATTTTAACAGTTTACTTGTATCTACGAACGCCAGAATGCATAAAATTGACCTAAACGTCTCCTTTTCCTATTCTGAGTCGATTCTGCATGCTTTAAGTGTGTTTGGTGGCTCAGAACCATCAAAAAACGTTGAAATATAGTTCAAATTCAATAAAAATCGACAAAAATACAGTTTCTAGCTAAAATTTGATGGTTTCGTTGCACTTTCCGAGCCCGTAGGGTATCTGAGTGGCTTAAAAGTACAAGAAAACACTTCAAAAGTGACGTTTCTGAAGAATTTTAACAGTTTTCTTGTATCTACGAACGCCAGAATGCATAAAATTGACCTAAACGTCTCCTTTTCCTATTCTGAGTCGATTCTGCATGCTTTAAGTGTGTTTGGTGGCTCAGAACCATCAAAAAACGTTGAAATATAGTTCAAATTCAATAAAAATCGACAAAAATACAGTTTCTAGCTAAAATTTGATGGTTTCGTTGCACTTTCCGAGCCCGTAGGGTATCTGAGTGGCTTAAAAGTACAAGAAAACACTTCGAAAGTGACGTTTCTGAAGAATTTTAACAGTTTTCTTGTATCTACGAACGCCAGAATGCATAAAATTGACCTAAACGTCTCCTTTTCCTATTCTGAGTCGATTCTGCATGCTTTAAGTGTGTTTGGTGGCTCAGAACCATCAAAAAACGTTGAAATATAGTTCAAATTCAATAAAAATCGACAAAAATACAGTTTCTAGCTAAAATTTGATGGTTTCGTTGCACTTTCCGAGCCCGTAGGGTATCTGAGTGGCTTAAAAGTACAAGAAAACACTTCAAAAGTGACGTTTCTGAAGAATTTTAACAGTTTTCTTGTATCTACGAACGCCAGAATGCATAAAATTGACCTAAACGTCTCCTTTTCCTATTCTGAGTCGATTCTGCATGCTTTAAGTGTGTTTGGTGGCTCAGAACCATCAAAAAACGTTGAAATATAGTTCAAATTCAATAAAAATCGACAAAAATACAGTTTCTAGCTAAAATTTGATGGTTTCGTTGCACTTTCCGAGCCCGTAGGGTATCTGAGTGGCTTAAAAGTACAAGAAAACACTTCAAAAGTGACGTTTCTGAAGAATTTTAACAGTTTTCTTGTATCTACGAACGCCAGAATGCATAAAATTGACCTAAACGTCTCCTTTTCCTATTCTGAGTCGATTCTGCATGCTTTAAGTGTGTTTGGTGGCTCAGAACCATCAAAAAACGTTGAAATATAGTTCAAATTCAATAAAAATCGACAAAAATACAGTTTCTAGCTAAAATTTGATGGTTTCGTTGCACTTTCCGAGCCCGTAGGGTATCTGAGTGGCTTAAAAGTACAAGAAAACACTTCAAAAGTGACGTTTCTGAAGAATTTTAACAGTTTTCTTGTATCTACGAACGCCAGAATGCATAAAATTGACCTAAACGTCTCCTTTTCCTATTCTGAGTCGATTCTGCATGCTTTAAGTGTGTTTGGTGGCTCAGAACCATCAAAAAACGTTGAAATATAGTTCAAATTCAATAAAAATCGACAAAAATACAGTTTCTAGCTAAAATTTGATGGTTTCGTTGCACTTTCCGAGCCCGTAGGGTATCTGAGTGGCTTAAAAGTACAAGAAAACACTTCAAAAGTGACGTTTCTGAAGAATTTTAACAGTTTTCTTGTATCTACGAACGCCAGAATGCATAAAATTGACCTAAACGTCTCCTTTTCCTATTCTGAGTCGATTCTGCATGCTTTAAGTGTGTTTGGTGGCTCAGAACCATCAAAAAACGTTGAAATATAGTTCAAATTCAATAAAAATCGACAAAAATACAGTTTCTAGCTAAAATTTGATGGTTTCGTTGCACTTTCCGAGCCCGTAGGGTATCTGAGTGGCTTAAAAGTACAAGAAAACACTTCAAAAGTGACGTTTCTGAAGAATTTTAACAGTTTTCTTGTATCTACGAACGCCAGAATGCATAAAATTGACCTAAACGTCTCCTTTTCCTATTCTGAGTCGATTCTGCATGCTTTAAGTGTGTTTGGTGGCTCAGAACCATCAAAAAACGTTGAAATATAGTTCAAATTCAATAAAAATCGACAAAAATACAGTTTCTAGCTAAAATTTGATGGTTTCGTTGCACTTTCCGAGCCCGTAGGGTATCTGAGTGGCTTAAAAGTACAAGAAAACACTTCAAAAGTGACGTTTCTGAAGAATTTTAACAGTTTTCTTGTATCTACGAACGCCAGAATGCATAAAATTGACCTAAACGTCTCCTTTTCCTATTCTGAGTCGATTCTGCATGCTTTAAGTGTGTTTGGTGGCTCAGAACCATCAAAAAACGTTGAAATATAGTTCAAATTCAATAAAAATCGACAAAAATACAGTTTCTAGCTAAAATTTGATGGTTTCGTTGCACTTTCCGAGCCCGTAGGGTATCTGAGTGGCTTAAAAGTACAAGAAAACACTTCAAAAGTGACGTTTCTGAAGAATTTTAACAGTTTTCTTGTATCTACGAACGCCAGAATGCACAAAATTGACCTAAACGTCTCCTTTTCCTATTCTGAGTCGATTCTGCATGCTTTAAGTGTGTTTGGTGGCTCAGAACCATCAAAAAACGTTGAAATATAGTTCAAATTCAATAAAAATCGACAAAAATACAGTTTCTAGCTAAAATTTGATGGTTTCGTTGCACTTTCCGAGCCCGTAGGGTATCTGAGTGGCTTAAAAGTACAAGAAAACACTTCAAAAGTGACGTTTCTGAAGAATTTTAACAGTTTTCTTGTATCTACGAACGCCAGAATGCATAAAATTGACCTAAACGTCTCCTTTTCCTATTCTGAGTCGATTCTGCATGCTTTAAGTGTGTTTGGTGGCTCAGAACCATCAAAAAACGTTGAAATATAGTTCAAATTCAATAAAAATCGACAAAAATACAGTTTCTAGCTAAAATTTGATGGTTTAGTTGCACTTTCCGAGCCCGTAGGGTATCTGAGTGGCTTAAAAGTACAAGAAAACACTTCAAAAGTGACGTTTCTGAAGAATTTTAACAGTTTTCTTGTATCTACGAACGCCAGAATGCATAAAATTGACCTAAACGTCTCCTTTTCCTATTCTGAGTCGATTCTGCATGCTTTAAGTGTGTTTGGTGGCTCAGAACCATCAAAAAACGTTGAAATATAGTTCAAATTCAATAAAAATCGACAAAAATACAGTTTCTAGCTAAAATTTGATGGTTTCGTTGCACTTTCCGAGCCCGTAGGGTATCTGAGTGGCTTAAAAGTACAAGAAAACACTTCAAAAGTGACGTTTCTGAAGAATTTTAACAGTTTTCTTGTATCTACGAACGCCAGAATGCATAAAATTGACCTAAACGTCTCCTTTTCCTATTCTGAGTCGATTCTGCATGCTTTAAGTGTGTTTGGTGGCTCAGAACCATCAAAAAACGTTGAAATATAGTTCAAATTCAATAAAAATCGACAAAAATACAGTTTCTAGCTAAAATTTGATGGTTTCGTTGCACTTTCCGAGCCCGTAGGGTATCTGAGTGGCTTAAAAGTACAAGAAAACACTTCAAAAGTGACGTTTCTGAAGAATTTTAACAGTTTTCTTGTATCTACGAACGCCAGAATGCATAAAATTGACCTAAAAATCTCCTTTTCCTATTCTGAGTCGATTCTGCATGCTTTAAGTGTGTTTGGTGGCTCAGAACCATCAAAAAACGTTGAAATATAGTTCAAATTCAATAAAAATCGACAAAAATACAGTTTCTAGCTAAAATTTGATGGTTTCGTTGCACTTTCCGAGCCCGTAGGGTATCTGAGTGGCTTAAAAGTACAAGAAAACACTTCAAAAGTGACGTTTCTGAAGAATTTTAACAGTTTTCTTGTATCTACGAACGCCAGAATGCATAAAATTGACCTAAACGTCTCCTTTTCCTATTCTGAGTCGATTCTGCATGCTTTAAGTGTGTTTGGTGGCTCAGAACCATCAAAAAACGTTGAAATATAGTTCAAATTCAATAAAAATCGACAAAAATACAGTTTCTAGCTAAAATTTGATGGTTTCGTTGCACTTTCCGAGCCCGTAGGGTATCTGAGTGGCTTAAAAGTACAAGAAAACACTTCAAAAGTGACGTTTCTGAAGAATTTTAACAGTTTTCTTGTATCTACGAACGCCAGAATGCATAAAATTGACCTAAACGTCTCCTTTTCCTATTCTGAGTCGATTCTGCATGCTTTAAGTGTGTTTGGTGGCTCAGAACCATCAAAAAACGTTGAAATATAGTTCAAATTCAATAAAAATCGACAAAAATACTGTTTCTAGCTAAAATTTGATGGTTTCGTTGCACTTTCCGAGCCCGTAGGGTATCTGAGTGGCTTAAAAGTACAAGAAAACACTTCAAAAGTGACGTTTCTGAAGAATTTTAACAGTTTTCTTGTATCTACGAACGCCAGAATGCATAAAATTGACCTAAACGTCTCCTTTTCCTATTCTGAGTCGATTCTGCATGCTTTAAGTGTGTTTGGTGGCTCAGAACCATCAAAAAACGTTGAAATATAGTTCAAATTCAATAAAAATTGACAAAAGTACAGTTTCTAGCAAAAATTTGATGGTTTCGTTGCACTTTCCGAGCCCGTAGGGTATCTGAGTGGCTTAAAATTACAAGAAAACACTTCAAAAGTGACGTTTCTGAAGAATTTTAACAGTTTTCTTGTATCTACGAACGCCAGAATGCATAAAATTGACCTAAACGTCTCCTTTTCCTATTCTGAGTCGATTCTGCATGCTTTAAGTGTGTTTGGTGGCTCAGAACCATCAAAAAACTTTGAAATATAGTTCAAATTCAATAAAAATTGACAAAAATACAGTTTCTAGCTAAAATTTGATGGTTTCGTTGCACTTTCCGAGCCCGTAGGGTATCTGAGTGGCTTAAAAGTACAAGAAAACACTTCAAAAGTGACGTTTCTGAAGAATTTTAACAGTTTTCTTGTATCTACGAACGCCAGAATGCATAAAATTGACCTAAACGTCTCCTTTTCCTATTCTGAGTCGATTCTGCATGCTTTAAGTGTGTTTGGTGGCTCAGAACCATCAAAAAACGTTGAAATATAGTTCAAATTCAATAAAAATCGACAAAAATACAGTTTCTAGCTAAAATTTGATGGTTTCGTTGCACTTTCCGAGCCCGTAGGGTATCTGAGTGGCTTAAAAGTACAAGAAAACACTTCAAAAGTGACGTTTCTGAAGAATTTTAACAGTTTTCTTGTATCTACGAACGCCAGAATGCATAAAATTGACCTAAACGTCTCCTTTTCCTATTCTGAGTCGATTCTGCATGCTTTAAGTGTGTTTGGTGGCTCAGAACCATCAAAAAACGTTGAAATATAGTTCAAATTCAATAAAAATCGACAAAAATACTGTTTCTAGCTAAAATTTGATGGTTTCGTTGCACTTTCCGAGCCCGTAGGGTATCTGAGTGGCTTAAAAGTACAAGAAAACACTTCAAAAGTGACGTTTCTGAAGAATTTTAACAGTTTTCTTGTATCTACGAACGCCAGAATGCATAAAATTGACCTAAACGTCTCCTTTTCCTATTCTGAGTCGATTCTGCATGCTTTAAGTGTGTTTGGTGGCTCAGAACCATCAAAAAACGTTGAAATATAGTTCAAATTCAATAAAAATTGACAAAAGTACAGTTTCTAGCAAAAATTTGATGGTTTCGTTGCACTTTCCGAGCCCGTAGGCTATCTGAGTGGCTTAAAATTACAAGAAAACACTTCAAAAGTGACGTTTCTGAAGAATTTTAACAGTTTTCTTGTATCTACGAACGCCAGAATGCATAAAATTGACCTAAACGTCTCCTTTTCCTATTCTGAGTCGATTCTGCATGCTTTAAGTGTGTTTGGTGGCTCAGAACCATCAAAAAACTTTGAAATATAGTTCAAATTCAATAAAAATTGACAAAAATACAGTTTCTGGCTAAAATTTGATGGTTTCGTTGCACTTTCCGAGCCCGTAGGGTATCTGAGTGGCTTAAAAGTACAAGAAAACACTTCAAAAGTGACGTTTCTGAAGAATTTTAACAGTTTTCTTGTATCTACGAACGCCAGAATGCATAAAATTGACCTAAACGTCTCCTTTTCCTATTCTGAGTCGATTCTGCATGCTTTAAGTGTGTTTGGTGGCTCAGAACCATCAAAAAACTTTGAAATATAGTTCAAATTCAATAAAAATTGACAAAAATACAGTTTCTAGCTAAAATTTGATGGTTTCGTTGCACTTTCCGAGCCCGTAGGGTATCTGAGTGGCTTAAAAGTACAAGAAAACACTTCAAAAGTGACGTTTCTGAAGAATTTTAACAGTTTTCTTGTATCTACGAACGCCAGAATGCATAAAATTGACCTAAACGTCTCCTTTTCCTATTCTGAGTCGATTCTGCATGCTTTAAGTGTGTTTGGTGGCTCAGAACCATCAAAAAACGTTGAAATATAGTTCAAATTCAATAAAAATCGACAAAAATACAGTTTCTAGCTAAAATTTGATGGTTTCGTTGCACTTTCCGAGCCCGTAGGGTATCTGAGTGGCTTAAAAGTACAAGAAAACACTTCAAAAGTGACGTTTCTGAAGAATTTTAACAGTTTTCTTGTATCTACGAACGCCAGAATGCATAAAATTGACCTAAACGTCTCCTTTTCCTATTCTGAGTCGATTCTGCATGCTTTAAGTGTGTTTGGTGGCTCAGAACCATCAAAAAACGTTGAAATATAGTTCAAATTCAATAAAAATCGACAAAAATACAGTTTCTAGCTAAAATTTGATGGTTTCGTTGCACTTTCCGAGCCCGTAGGGTATCTGAGTGGCTTAAAAGTACAAGAAAACACTTCAAAAGTGACGTTTCTGAAGAATTTTAACAGTTTTCTTGTATCTACGAACGCCAGAATGCATAAAATTGACCTAAACGTCTCCTTTTCCTATTCTGAGTCGATTCTGCATGCTTTAAGTGTGTTTGGTGGCTCAGAACCATCAAAAAACGTTGAAATACAGTTCAAATTCAATAAAAATTGACAAAAGTACAGTTTCTAGCAAAAATTTGATGGTTTCGTTGCACTTTCCGAGCCCGTAGGGTATCTGAGTGGCTTAAAATTACAAGAAAACACTTCAAAAGTGACGTTTCTGAAGAATTTTAACAGTTTTCTTGTATCTACGAACGCCAGAATGCATAAAATTGACCTAAACGTCTCCTTTTCCTATTCTGAGTCGATTCTGCATGCTTTAAGTGTGTTTGGTGGCTCAGAACCATCAAAAAACTTTGAAATATAGTTCAAATTCAATAAAAATTGACAAAAATACAGTTTCTAGCTAAAATTTGATGGTTTCGTTGCACTTTCCGAGCCCGTAGGGTATCTGAGTGGCTTAAAAGTACAAGAAAACACTTCAAAAGTGACGTTTCTGAAGAATTTTAACAGTTTTCTTGTATCTACGAACGCCAGAATGCATAAAATTGACCTAAACGTCTCCTTTTCCTATTCTGAGTCGATTCTGCATGCTTTAAGTGTGTTTGGTGGCTCAGAACCATCAAAAAACGTTGAAATATAGTTCAAATTCAATAAAAATCGACAAAAATACAGTTTCTAGCTAAAATTTGATGGTTTCGTTGCACTTTCCGAGCCCGTAGGGTATCTGAGTGGCTTAAAAGTACAAGAAAACACTTCAAAAGTGACGTTTCTGAAGAATTTTAACAGTTTTCTTGTATCTACGAACGCCAGAATGCATAAAATTGACCTAAACGTCTCCTTTTTCTATTCTGAGTCGATTCTGCATGCTTTAAGTGTGTTTGGTGGCTCAGAACCATCAAAAAACGTTGAAATATAGTTCAAATTCAATAAAAATCGACAAAAATACAGTTTCTAGCTAAAATTTGATGGTTTCGTTGCACTTTCCGAGCCCGTAGGGTATCTGAATGGCTTAAAAGTACAAGAAAACACTTCAAAAGTGACGTTTCTGAAGAATTTTAACAGTTTTCTTGTATATACGAACGCCAGAATGCATAAAATTGACCTAAACGTCTCCTTTTCCTATTCTGAGTCGATTCTGCATGCTTTAAGTGTGTTTGGTGGCTCAGAACCATCAAAAAACGTTGAAATATAGTTCAAATTCAATAAAAATCGACAAAAATACTGTTTCTAGCTAAAATTTGATGGTTTCGTTGCACTTTCCGAGCCCGTAGGGTATCTGAGTGGCTTAAAAGTACAAGAAAACACTTCAAAAGTGACGTTTCTGAAGAATTTTAACAGTTTTCTTGTATCTACGAACGCCAGAATGCATAAAATTGACCTAAACGTCTCCTTTTCCTATTCTGAGTCGATTCTGCATGCTTTAAGTGTGTTTGGAGGCTCAGAACCATCAAAAAACGTTGAAATATAGTTCAAATTCAATAAAAATCGACAAAAATACAGTTTCTAGCTAAAATTTGATGGTTTCGTTGCACTTTCCGAGCCCGTAGGGTATCTGAGTGGCTTAAAATTACAAGAAAACACTTCAAAAGTGACGTTTCTGAAGAATTTTAACAGTTTTCTTGTATCTACGAACACCAGAATGCATAAAATTGACCTAAACGTCTCCTTTTCCTATTCTGAGTCGATTCTGCATGCTTTAAGTGTGTTTGGTGGCTCAGAACCATCAAAAAACGTTGAAATATAGTTCAAATTCAATAAAAATCGACAAAAATACAGTTTCTAGCTAAAATTTGATGGTTTCGTTGCACTTTCCGAGCCCGTAGGGTATCTGAGTGGCTTAAAAGTACAAGAAAACACTTCAAAAGTGACGTTTCTGAAGAATTTTAACAGTTTTCTTGTATCTACGAACGCCAGAATGCATAAAATTGACCTAAACGTCTCCTTTTCCTATTCTGAGTCGATTCTGCATGCTTTAAGTGTGTTTGGTGGCTCAGAACCATCAAAAAACGTTGAAATATAGTTCAAATTCAATAAAAATCGACAAAAATACTGTTTCTAGCTAAAATTTGATGGTTTCGTTGCACTTTCCGAGCCCGTAGGGTATCTGAGTGGCTTAAAAGTACAAGAAAACACTTCAAAAGTGACGTTTCTGAAGAATTTTAACAGTTTTCTTGTATCTACGAACGCCAGAATGCATAAAATTGACCTAAACGTCTCCTTTTCCTATTCTGAGTCGATTCTGCATGCTTTAAGTGTGTTTGGTGGCTCAGAACCATCAAAAAACGTTGAAATATAGTTCAAATTCAATAAAAATTGACAAAAGTACAGTTTCTAGCAAAAATTTGATGGTTTCGTTGCACTTTCCGAGCCCGTAGGGTATCTGAGTGGCTTAAAATTACAAGAAAACACTTCAAAAGTGACGTTTCTGAAGAATTTTAACAGTTTTCTTGTATCTACGAACGCCAGAATGCATAAAATTGACCTAAACGTCTCCTTTTCCTATTCTGAGTCGATTCTGCATGCTTTAAGTGTGTTTGGTGGCTCAGAACCATCAAAAAACTTTGAAATATAGTTCAAATTCAATAAAAATTGACAAAAATACAGTTTCTAGCTAAAATTTGATGGTTTCGTTGCACTTTCCGAGCCCGTAGGGTATCTGAGTGGCTTAAAAGTACAAGAAAACACTTCAAAAGTGACGTTTCTGAAGAATTTTAACAGTTTTCTTGTATCTACGAACGCCAGAATGCATAAAATTGACCTAAACGTCTCCTTTTCCTATTCTGAGTCGATTCTGCATGCTTTAAGTGTGTTTGGTGGCTCAGAACCATCAAAAAACGTTGAAATATAGTTCAAATTCAATAAAAATCGACAAAAATACAGTTTCTAGCTAAAATTTGATGGTTTCGTTGCACTTTCCGAGCCCGTAGGGTATCTGAGTGGCTTAAAAGTACAAGAAAACACTTCAAAAGTGACGTTTCTGAAGAATTTTAACAGTTTTCTTGTATCTACGAACGCCAGAATGCATAAAATTGACCTAAACGTCTCCTTTTCCTATTCTGAGTCGATTCTGCATGCTTTAAGTGTGTTTGGTGGCTCAGAACCATCAAAAAACGTTGAAATATAGTTCAAATTCAATAAAAATCGACAAAAATACAGTTTCTAGCTAAAATTTGATGGTTTCGTTGCACTTTCCGAGCCCGTAGGGTATCTGAGTGGCTTAAAAGTACAAGAAAACACTTCAAAAGTGACGTTTCTGAAGAATTTTAACAGTTTTCTTGTATATACGAACGCCAGAATGCATAAAATTGACCTAAACGTCTCCTTTTCCTATTCTGAGTCGATTCTGCATGCTTTAAGTGTGTTTGGTGGCTCAGAACCATCAAAAAACGTTGAAATATAGTTCAAATTCAATAAAAATCGACAAAAATACAGTTTCTAGCTAAAATTTGATGGTTTCGTTGCACTTTCCGAGCCCGTAGGGTATCTGAGTGGCTTAAAAGTACAAGAAAACACTTCAAAAGTGACGTTTCTGAAGAATTTTAACAGTTTTCTTGTATCTACGAACGCCAGAATGCATAAAATTGACCTAAACGTCTCCTTTTCCTATTCTGAGTCGATTCTGCATGCTTTAAGTGTGTTTGGTGGCTCAGAACCATCAAAAAACGTTGAAATACAGTTCAAATTCAATAAAAATTGACAAAAGTACAGTTTCTAGCAAAAATTTGATGGTTTCGTTGCACTTTCCGAGCCCGTAGGGTATCTGAGTGGCTTAAAATTACAAGAAAACACTTCAAAAGTGACGTTTCTGAAGAATTTTAACAGTTTTCTTGTATCTACGAACGCCAGAATGCATAAAATTGACCTAAACGTCTCCTTTTCCTATTCTGAGTCGATTCTGCATGCTTTAAGTGTGTTTGGTGGCTCAGAACCATCAAAAAACTTTGAAATATAGTTCAAATTCAATAAAAATCGACAAAAATACAGTTTCTAGCTAAAATTTGATGGTTTCGTTGCACTTTCCGAGCCCGTAGGGTATCTGAGTGGCTTAAAAGTACAAGAAAACACTTCAAAAGTGACGTTTCTGAAGAATTTTAACAGTTTTCTTGTATCTACGAACGCCAGAATGCATAAAATTGACCTAAACGTCTCCTTTTCCTATTCTGAGTCGATTCTGCATGCTTTAAGTGTGTTTGGTGGCTCAGAACCATCAAAAAACGTTGAAATATAGTTCAAATTCAATAAAAATCGACAAAAATACAGTTTCTAGCTAAAATTTGATGGTTTCGTTGCACTTTCCGAGCCCGTAGGGTATCTGAATGGCTTAAAAGTACAAGAAAACACTTCAAAAGTGACGTTTCTGAAGAATTTTAACAGTTTTCTTGTATATACGAACGCCAGAATGCATAAAATTGACCTAAACGTCTCCTTTTCCTATTCTGAGTCGATTCTGCATGCTTTAAGTGTGTTTGGTGGCTCAGAACCATCAAAAAACGTTGAAATATAGTTCAAATTCAATAAAAATCGACAAAAATACAGTTTCTAGCTAAAATTTGATGGTTTCGTTGCACTTTCCGAGCCCGTAGGGTATCTGAGTGGCTTAAAAGTACAAGAAAACACTTCAAAAGTGACGTTTCTGAAGAATTTTAACAGTTTTCTTGTATCTACGAACGCCAGAATGCATAAAATTGACCTAAACGTCTCCTTTTCCTATTCTGAGTCGATTCTGCATGCTTTAAGTGTGTTTGGAGGCTCAGAACCATCAAAAAACGTTGAAATATAGTTCAAATTCAATAAAAATCGACAAAAATACAGTTTCTAGCTAAAATTTGATGGTTTCGTTGCACTTTCCGAGCCCGTAGGGTATCTGAGTGGCTTAAAATTACAAGAAAACACTTCAAAAGTGACGTTTCTGAAGAATTTTAACAGTTTTCTTGTATCTACGAACACCAGAATGCATAAAATTGACCTAAACGTCTCCTTTTCCTATTCTGAGTCGATTCTGCATGCTTTAAGTGTGTTTGGTGGCTCAGAACCATCAAAAAACGTTGAAATATAGTTCAAATTCAATAAAAATCGACAAAAATACAGTTTCTAGCTAAAATTTGATGGTTTCGTTGCACTTTCCGAGCCCGTAGGGTATCTGAGTGGCTTAAAAGTACAAGAAAACACTTCAAAAGTGACGTTTCTGAAGAATTTTAACAGTTTTCTTGTATCTACGAACGCCAGAATGCATAAAATTGACCTAAACGTCTCCTTTTCCTATTCTGAGTCGATTCTGCATGCTTTAAGTGTGTTTGGTGGCTCAGAACCATCAAAAAACGTTGAAATATAGTTCAAATTCAATAAAAATCGACAAAAATACAGTTTCTAGCTAAAATTTGATGGTTTCGTTGCACTTTCCGAGCCCGTAGGGTATCTGAGTGGCTTAAAAGTACAAGAAAACACTTCAAAAGTGACGTTTCTGAAGAATTTTAACAGTTTTCTTGTATCTACGAACGCCAGAATGCATAAAATTGACCTAAACGTCTCCTTTTCCTATTCTGAGTCGATTCTGCATGCTTTAAGTGTGTTTGGTGGCTCAGAACCATCAAAAAACGTTGAAATATAGTTCAAATTCAATAAAAATCGACAAAAATACAGTTTCTAGCTAAAATTTGATGGTTTCGTTGCACTTTCCGAGCCCGCAGGGTATCTGAGTGGCTTAAAAGTACAAGAAAACACTTCAAAAGTGACGTTTCTGAAGAATTTTAACAGTTTTCTTGTATCTACGAACGCCAGAATGCATAAAATTGACCTAAACATCTCCTTTTCCTATTCTGAGTCGATTCTGCATGCTTTAAGTGTGTTTGGTGGCTCAGAACCATCAAAAAACTTTGAAATATACTTCAAATTCAATAAAAATCGACAAAAATACAGTTTCCAGCTAAAATTTGATGGTTTCGTTGCACTTTCCGAGCCCGTAGGGTATCTGAGTGGCTTAAAAGTACAAGAAAACACTTCAAAAGTGACGTTTCTGAAGAATTTTAACAGTTTTCTTGTATCTACGAACGCCAGAATGCATAAAATTGACCTAAACGTCTCCTTTTCCTATTCTGAGTCGATTCTGCATGCTTTAAGTGTGTTTGGTGGCTCAGAACCATCAAAAAACGTTGAAATATAGTTCAAATTCAATCAAAATCGACAAAAATACAGTTTCTAGCTAAAATTTGATGGTTTCGTTGCACTTTCCGAGCCCGCAGGGTATCTGAGCGGCTTAAAAGTACAAGAAAACACTTCAAAAGTGACGTTTCTGAAGAATTTTAACAGTTTTCTTGTATCTACGAACGCCAGAATGCATAAAATTGACCTAAACGTCTCCTTTTCCTATTCTGAGTCGATTCTGCATGCTTTAAGTGTGTTTGGTGGCTCAGAACCATCAAAAAACGTTGAAATATAGTTCAAATTCAATAAAAATCGACAAAAATACAGTTTCCAGCTAAAATTTGATGGTTTCGTTGCACTTTCCGAGCCCGTAGGGTATCTGAGTGGCTTAAAAGTACAAGAAAACACTTCAAAAGTGACGTTTCTGAAGAATTTTAACAGTTTTCTTGTATCTACGAACGCCAGAATGCATAAAATTGACCTAAACGTCTCCTTTTCCTATTCTGAGTCGATTCTGCATGCTTTAAGTGTGTTTGGTGGCTCAGAACCATCAAAAAACGTTGAAATATAGTTCAAATTCAATAAAAATCGACAAAAATACAGTTTCTAGCTAAAATTTGATGGTTTCGTTGCACTTTCCGAGCCCGTAGGGTATCTGAGTGGCTTAAAAGTACAAGAAAACACTTCAAAAGTGACGTTTCTGAAGAATTTTAACAGTTTTCTTGTATCTACGAACGCCAGAATGCATAAAATTGACCTAAACGTCTCCTTTTCCTATTCTGAGTCGATTCTGCATGCTTTAAGTGTGTTTGGTGGCTCAGAACCATCAAAAAAAGTTGAAATATAGTTCAAATTCAATAAAAATCGACAAAAATACAGTTTCTAGCTAAAATTTGATGGTTTCGTTGCACTTTCCGAGCCCGTAGGGTATCTGAGTGGCTTAAAAGTACAAGAAAACACTTCAAAAGTGACGTTTCTGAAGAATTTTAACAGTTTTCTTGTATCTACGAACGCCAGAATGCATAAAATTGACCTAAACGTCTCCTTTTCCTATTCTGAGTCGATTCTGCATGCTTTAAGTGTGTTTGGTGGCTCAGAACCATCAAAAAACTTTGAAATATAGTTCAAATTCAATAAAAATCGACAAAAATACAGTTTCCAGCTAAAATTTGATGGTTTCGTTGCACTTTCCGAGCCCGCAGGGTATCTGAGTGGCTTAAAAGTACAAGAAAACACTTCAAAAGTGACGTTTCTGAAGAATTTTAACAGTTTTCTTGTATCTACGAACGCCAGAATGCATAAAATTGACCTAAACGTCTCCTTTTCCTATTCTGAGTCGATTCTGCATGCTTTAAGTGTGTTTGGTGGCTCAGAACCATCAAAAAACTTTGAAATATAGTTCAAATTCAATAAAAATCGACAAAAATACAGTTTCCAGCTAAAATTTGATGGTTTCGTTGCACTTTCCGAGCCCGTAGGGTATCTGAGTGGCTTAAAAGTACAAGAAAACACTTCAAAAGTGACGTTTCTGAAGAATTTTAACAGTTTTCTTGTATCTACGAACGCCAGAATGCATAAAATTGACCTAAACGTCTCCTTTTCCTATTCTGAGTCGATTCTGCATGCTTTAAGTGTGTTTGGTGGCTCAGAACCATCAAAAAAAGTTGAAATATAGTTCAAATTCAATAAAAATCGACAAAAATACAGTTTCTAGCTAAAATTTGATGGTTTCGTTGCACTTTCCGAGCCCGTAGGGTATCTGAGTGGCTTAAAAGTACAAGAAACCACTTCAAAAGTGACGTTTCTGAAGAATTTTAACAGTTTTCTTGTATCTACGAACGCCAGAATGCATAAAATTGACCTAAACGTCTCCTTTTCCTATTCTGAGTCGATTCTGCATGCTTTAAGTGTGTTTGGTGGCTCAGAACCATCAAAAAACGTTGAAATATAGTTCAAATTCAATAAAAATCGACAAAAATACAGTTTCTAGCTAAAATTTGATGGTTTCGTTGCACTTTCCGAGCCCGTAGGGTATCTGAGTGGCTTAAAAGTACAAGAAAACACTTCAAAACTGACGTTTCTGAAGAATTTTAACAGTTTTCTTGTATCTACGAACGCCAGAATGCATAAAATTGGCCTAAACGTCTCCTTTTCCTATTCTGAGTCGATTCTGCATGCTTTAAGTGTGTTTGGTGGCTCAGAACCATCAAAAAACGTTGAAATATAGTTCAAATTCAATAAAAATCGACAAAAATACAGTTTCTAGCCTAAATTTGATGGTTTCGTTGCACTTTCCGAGCCCGTAGGGTATCTGAGTGGCTTAAAAGTACAAGAAAACACTTCAAAAGTGACGTTTCTGAAGAATTTTAACAGTTTTCTTGTATTTACGAACGCCAGAATGCATAAAATTGACCTAAACGTCTCCTTTTCCTAGTCTGAGTCGATTCTGCATGCTTTAAGTGTGTTTGGTGGCTCAGAACCATCAAAAAACGTTGAAATATAGTTCAAATTCAATAAAAATCGACAAAAATACAGTTTCCAGCTAAAATTTGATGGTTTCGTTGCACTTTCCGAGCCCGTAGGGTATCCGAGTGGCTTAAAAGTACAAGAAAACACTTCAAAAGTGACGTTTCTGAAGAATTTTAACAGTTTTCTTGTATCTACGAACGCCAGAATGCATAAAATTGACCTAAACGTCTCCTTTTCCTATTCTGAGTCGATTCTGCATGCTTTAAGTGTGTTTGGTGGCTCAGAACCATCAAAAAACGTTGAAATATAGTTCAAATTCAATAAAAATCGACAAAAATACAGTTTCTAGCTAAACTTTGATGGTTTCGTTGCACTTTCCGAGCCCGTAGGGTATCTGAGTGGCTTAAAAGTACAAGAAAACACTTCAAAAGTGACGTTTCTGAAGAATTTTAACAGTTTTCTTGTATCTACGAACGCCAGAATGCATAAAATTGACCTAAACGTCTCCTTTTCCTATTCTGAGTCGATTCTGCATGCTTTAAGTGTGTTTGGTGGCTCAGAACCATCAAAAAACGTTGAAATATAGTTCAAATTCAATAAAAATCGACAAAAATACAGTTTCTAGCTAAAATTTGATGGTTTCGTTGCACTTTCCGAGCCCGTAGGGTATCTGAGTGGCTTAAAAGTACAAGAAACCACTTCAAAAGTGACGTTTCTGAAGAATTTTAACAGTTTTCTTGTATCTACGAACGCCAGAATGCATAAAATTGACCTAAACGTCTCCTTTTCCTATTCTGAGTCGATTCTGCATGCTTTAAGTGTGTTTGGTGGCTCAGAACCATCAAAAAACGTTGAAATATAGTTCAAATTCAATAAAAATCGACAAAAATACAGTTTCTAGCTAAAATTTGATGGTTTCGTTGCACTTTCCGAGCCCGTAGGGTATCTGAGTGGCTTAAAAGTACAAGAAAACACTTCAAAACTGACGTTTCTGAAGAATTTTAACAGTTTTCTTGTATCTACGAACGCCAGAATGCATAAAATTGGCCTAAACGTCTCCTTTTCCTATTCTGAGTCGATTCTGCATGCTTTAAGTGTGTTTGGTGGCTCAGAACCATCAAAAAACGTTGAAATATAGTTCAAATTCAATAAAAATCGACAAAAATACAGTTTCTAGCCTAAATTTGATGGTTTCGTTGCACTTTCCGAGCCCGTAGGGTATCTGAGTGGCTTAAAAGTACAAGAAAACACTTCAAAAGTGACGTTTCTGAAGAATTTTAACAGTTTTCTTGTATTTACGAACGCCAGAATGCATAAAATTGACCTAAATCTCCTTTTCCTAGTCTGAGTCGATTCTGCATGCTTTAAGTGTGTTTGGTGGCTCAGAACCATCAAAAAACGTTGAAATATAGTTCAAATTCAATAAAAATCGACAAAAATACAGTTTCTAGCTAAAATTTGATGGTTTCGTTGCACTTTCCGAGCCCGTAGGGTATCTGAGTGGCTTAAAAGTACAAGAAAACACTTCAAAAGTGACGTTTCTGAAGAATTTTAACAGTTTTCTTGTATCTACGAACGCCAGAATGCATAAAATTGACCTAAACGTCTCCTTTTCCTATTCTGAGTCGATTCTGCATGCTTTAAGTGTGTTTGGTGGCTCAGAACCATCAAAAAACGTTGAAATATAGTTCAAATTCAATAAAAATCGACAAAAATACAGTTTCTAGCTAAAATTTGATGGTTTCGTTGCACTTTCCGAGCCCGTAGGGTATCTGAGTGGCTTAAAAGTACAAGAAAACACTTCAAAAGTGACGTTTCTGAAGAATTTTAACAGTTTTCTTGTATCTACGAACGCCAGAATGCATAAAATTGACCTAAACGTCTCCTTTTCCTATTCTGAGTCGATTCTGCATGCTTTAAGTGTGTTTGGTGGCTCAGAACCATCAAAAAACGTTGAAATATAGTTCAAATTCAATAAAAATCGACAAAAATACAGTTTCTAGCTAAAATTTGATGGTTTCGTTGCACTTTCCGAGCCCGTAGGGTATCTGAGTGGCTTAAAAGTACAAGAAACCACTTCAAAAGTGACGTTTCTGAAGAATTTTAACAGTTTTCTTGTATCTACGAACGCCAGAATGCATAAAATTGACCTAAACGTCTCCTTTTCCTATTCTGAGTCGATTCTGCATGCTTTAAGTGTGTTTGGTGGCTCAGAACCATCAAAAAACGTTGAAATATAGTTCAAATTCAATAAAAATCGACAAAAATACAGTTTCTAGCTAAAATTTGATGGTTTCGTTGCACTTTCCGAGCCCGTAGGGTATCTGAGTGGCTTAAAAGTACAAGAAAACACTTCAAAAGTGACGTTTCTGAAGAATTTTAACAGTTTTCTTGTATCTACGAACGCCAGAATGCATAAAATTGGCCTAAACGTCTCCTTTTCCTATTCTGAGTCGATTCTGCATGCTTTAAGTGTGTTTGGTGGCTCAGAACCATCAAAAAACGTTGAAATATAGTTCAAATTCAATAAAAATCGACAAAAATACAGTTTCTAGCCTAAATTTGATGGTTTCGTTGCACTTTCCGAGCCCGTAGGGTATCTGAGTGGCTTAAAAGTACAAGAAAACACTTCAAAAGTGACGTTTCTGAAGAATTTTAACAGTTTTCTTGTATTTACGAACGCCAGAATGCATAAAATTGACCTAAACGTCTCCTTTTCCTAGTCTGAGTCGATTCTGCATGCTTTAAGTGTGTTTGGTGGCTCAGAACCATCAAAAAACGTTGAAATATAGTTCAAATTCAATAAAAATCGACAAAAATACAGTTTCTAGCTAAAATTTGATGGTTTCGTTGCACTTTCCGAGCCCGTAGGGTATCTGAGTGGCTTAAAAGTACAAGAAAACACTTCAAAAGTGACGTTTCTGAAGAATTTTAACAGTTTTCTTGTATCTACGAACGCCAGAATGCATAAAATTGACCTAAACGTCTCCTTTTCCTATTCTGAGTCGATTCTGCATGCTTTAAGTGTGTTTGGTGGCTCAGAACCATCAAAAAACGTTGAAATATAGTTCAAATTCAATAAAAATCGACAAAAATACAGTTTCTAGCTAAAATTTGATGGTTTCGTTGCACTTTCCGAGCCCGTAGGGTATCTGAGTGGCTTAAAAGTACAAGAAAACACTTCAAAAGTGACGTTTCTGAAGAATTTTAACAGTTTTCTTGTATCTACGAACGCCAGAATGCATAAAATTGACCTAAACGTCTCCTTTTCCTATTCTGAGTCGATTCTGCATGCTTTAAGTGTGTTTGGTGGCTCAGAACCATCAAAAAACGTTGAAATATAGTTCAAATTCAATAAAAATCGACAAAAATACAGTTTCTAGCTAAAATTTGATGGTTTCGTTGCACTTTCCGAGCCCGTAGGGTATCTGAGTGGCTTAAAAGTACAAGAAACCACTTCAAAAGTGACGTTTCTGAAGAATTTTAACAGTTTTCTTGTATCTACGAACGCCAGAATGCATATAATTGACCTAAACGTCTCCTTTTCCTATTCTGAGTCGATACTGCATGCTTTAAGTGTGTTTGGTGGCTCATAACCATCAAAAAACGTTGAAATATAGTTCAAATTCAATAAAAATCGACAAAAATACAGTTTCTAGCTAAAATTTGATGGTTTCGTTGCACTTTCCGAGCCCGTAGGGTATCTGAGTGGCTTAAAAGTACAAGAAAACACTTCAAAAGTGACGTTTCTGAAGAATTTTAACAGTTTTCTTGTATCTACGAACGCCAGAATGCATAAAATTGACCTAAACGTCTCCTTTTCCTATTCTGAGTCGATTCTGCATGCTTTAAGTGTGTTTGGTGGCTCAGAACCATCAAAAAACGTTGAAATATAGTTCAAATTCAATAAAAATCGTCAAAAATACAGTTTCTAGCTAAAATTTGATGGTTTCGTTGCACTTTCCGAGCCCGTAGGGTATCTGAGTGGCTTAAAATTACTAGAAAACACTTCAAAAGTGACGTTTCTGAAGAATTTTAACAGTTTTCTTGTATCTACGAACGCCAGAATGCATAAAATTGACCTAAACGTCTCCTTTTCCTATTCTGAGTCGATTCTGCATGCTTTAAGTGTGTTTGGTGGCTCAGAACCATCAAAAAACGTTGAAATATAGTTCAAATTCAATAAAAATCGACAAAAATACAGCTTCTAGCTAAAATTTGATGGTTTCGTTGCACTTTCCGAGCCCGTAGGGTATCTGAGTGGCTTAAAAGTACAAGAAAACACTTCAAAAGTGACGTTTCTGAAGAATTTTAACAGTTTTCTTGTATCTACGAACGCCAGAATGCATAAAATTGACCTAAACGTCTCCTTTTCCTATTCTGAGTCGATTCTGCATGCTTTAAGTGTGTTTGGTGGCTCAGAACCATCAAAAAACGTTGAAATATAGTTCAAATTCAATAAAAATCGACAAAAATACAGTTTCTAGCTAAAATTTGATGGTTTCGTTGCACTTTCCGAGCCCATAGGGTATCTGAGTGGCTTAAAAGTACAAGAAAACACTTCAAAAGTGACGTTTCTGAAGAATTTTAACAGTTTTCTTGTATCTACGAACGCCAGAATGCATAAAATTGACCTAAACGTCTCCTTTTCCTATTCTGAGTCGATTCTGCATGCTTTAAGTGTGTTTGGTGGCTCAGAACCATCAAAAAACGTTGAAATATAGTTCAAATTCAATAAAAATCGACAAAAATACAGTTTCTAGCTAAAATTTGATGGTTTCGTTGCACTTTCCGAGCCCGTAGGGTATCTGAGTGGCTTAAAAGTACAAGAAACCACTTCAAAAGTGACGTTTCTGAAGAATTTTAACAGTTTTCTTGTATCTACGAACGCCAGAATGCATAAAATTGACCTAAACGTCTCCTTTTCCTATTCTGAGTCGATTCTGCATGCTTTAAGTGTGTTTGGTGGCTCAGAACCATCAAAAAACGTTGAAATATAGTTCAAATTCAATAAAAATCGACAAAAATACAGTTTCTAGCTAAAATTTGATGGTTTCGTTGCACTTTCCGAGCCCGTAGGGTATCTGAGTGGCTTAAAAGTACAAGAAAACACTTCAAAACTGACGTTTCTGAAGAATTTTAACAGTTTTCTTGTATCTACGAACGCCAGAATGCATAAAATTGGCCTAAACGTCTCCTTTTCCTATTCTGAGTCGATTCTGCATGCTTTAAGTGTGTTTGGTGGCTCAGAACCATCAAAAAACGTTGAAATATAGTTCAAATTCAATAAAAATCGACAAAAATACAGTTTCTAGCCTAAATTTGATGGTTTCGTTGCACTTTCCGAGCCCGTAGGGTATCTGAGTGGCTTAAAAGTACAAGAAAACACTTCAAAAGTGACGTTTCTGAAGAATTTTAACAGTTTTCTTGTATTTACGAACGCCAGAATGCATAAAATTGACCTAAACGTCTCCTTTTCCTAGTCTGAGTCGATTCTGCATGCTTTAAGTGTGTTTGGTGGCTCAGAACCATCAAAAAACGTTGAAATATAGTTCAAATTCAATAAAAATCGACAAAAATACAGTTTCTAGCTAAAATTTGATGGTTTCGTTGCACTTTCCGAGCCCGTAGGGTATCTGAGTGGCTTAAAAGTACAAGAAAACACTTCAAAAGTGACGTTTCTGAAGAATTTTAACAGTTTTCTTGTATCTACGAACGCCAGAATGCATAAAATTGACCTAAACGTCTCCTTTTCCTATTCTGAGTCGATTCTGCATGCTTTAAGTGTGTTTGGTGGCTCAGAACCATCAAAAAACGTTGAAATATAGTTCAAATTCAATAAAAATCGACAAAAATACAGTTTCTAGCTAAAATTTGATGGTTTCGTTGCACTTTCCGAGCCCGTAGGGTATCTGAGTGGCTTAAAAGTACAAGAAAACACTTCAAAAGTGACGTTTCTGAAGAATTTTAACAGTTTTCTTGTATCTACGAACGCCAGAATGCATAAAATTGACCTAAACGTCTCCTTTTCCTATTCTGAGTCGATTCTGCATGCTTTAAGTGTGTTTGGTGGCTCAGAACCATCAAAAAACGTTGAAATATAGTTCAAATTCAATAAAAATCGACAAAAATACAGTTTCTAGCTAAAATTTGATGGTTTCGTTGCACTTTCCGAGCCCGTAGGGTATCTGAGTGGCTTAAAAGTACAAGAAACCACTTCAAAAGTGACGTTTCTGAAGAATTTTAACAGTTTTCTTGTATCTACGAACGCCAGAATGCATAAAATTGACCTAAACGTCTCCTTTTCCTATTCTGAGTCGATTCTGCATGCTTTAAGTGTGTTTGGTGGCTCAGAACCATCAAAAAACGTTGAAATATAGTTCAAATTCAATAAAAATCGACAAAAATACAGTTTCTAGCTAAAATTTGATGGTTTCGTTGCACTTTCCGAGCCCGTAGGGTATCTGAGTGGCTTAAAAGTACAAGAAAACACTTCAAAAGTGACGTTTCTGAAGAATTTTAACAGTTTTCTTGTATCTACGAACGCCAGAATGCATAAAATTGGCCTAAACGTCTCCTTTTCCTATTCTGAGTCGATTCTGCATGCTTTAAGTGTGTTTGGTGGCTCAGAACCATCAAAAAACGTTGAAATATAGTTCAAATTCAATAAAAATCGACAAAAATACAGTTTCTAGCCTAAATTTGATGGTTTCGTTGCACTTTCCGAGCCCGTAGGGTATCTGAGTGGCTTAAAAGTACAAGAAAACACTTCAAAAGTGACGTTTCTGAAGAATTTTAACAGTTTTCTTGTATTTACGAACGCCAGAATGCATAAAATTGACCTAAACGTCTCCTTTTCCTAGTCTGAGTCGATTCTGCATGCTTTAAGTGTGTTTGGTGGCTCAGAACCATCAAAAAACGTTGAAATATAGTTCAAATTCAATAAAAATCGACAAAAATACAGTTTCTAGCTAAAATTTGATGGTTTCGTTGCACTTTCCGAGCCCGTAGGGTATCTGAGTGGCTTAAAGTACAAGAAAACACTTCAAAAGTGACGTTTCTGAAGAATTTTAACAGTTTTCTTGTATCTACGAACGCCAGAATGCATAAAATTGACCTAAACGTCTCCTTTTCCTATTCTGAGTCGATTCTGCATGCTTTAAGTGTGTTTGGTGGCTCAGAACCATCAAAAAACATTGAAATATAGTTCAAATTCAATAAAAATCGACAAAAATACAGTTTCTAGCTAAAATTTGATGGTTTCGTTGCACTTTCCGAGCCCGTAGGGTATCTGAGTGGCTTAAAAGTACAAGAAAACACTTCAAAAGTGACGTTTCTGAAGAATTTTAACAGTTTTCTTGTATCTACGAACGCCAGAATGCATAAAATTGACCTAAACGTCTCCTTTTCCTATTCTGAGTCGATTCTGCATGCTTTAAGTGTGTTTGGTGGCTCAGAACCATCAAAAAACGTTGAAATATAGTTCAAATTCAATAAAAATCGACAAAAATACAGTTTCTAGCTAAAATTTGATGGTTTCCTTGCACTTTCCGAGCCCGTAGGGTATCTGAGTGGCTTAAAAGTACAAGAAAACACTTCAAAAGTGACGTTTCTGAAGAATTTTAACAGTTTTCTTGTATCTACGAACGCCAGAATGCATAAAATTGACCTAAACGTCTCCTTTTCCTATTCTGAGTCGATTCTGCATGCTTTAAGTATGTTTGGTGGCTCAGAACCATCAAAAAACGTTGAAATATAGTTCAAATTCAATAAAAATCGACAAAAATACAGTTTCTAGCTAAAATTTGATGGTTTCGTTGCACTTTCCGAGCCGTAGGGTATCTGAGTGGCTTAAAAGTACAAGAAAACTCTTCAAAAGTGACGTTTCTGAAGAATTTTAACAGTCTTCTTGTATCTACGAACGACAGAATGCATAAAATTGACCTAAACGTCTCCTTTTCCTATTCTGAGTCGATTCTGCATGCTTTAAGTGTGTTTGGTGGCTCAGAACCATCAAAAAACGTTGAAATATAGTTCAAATTCAATAAAAATCGACAAAAATTCAGTTTCTAGCTAAAATTTGATGGTTTCGTTGCACTTTCCGAGCCCGTAGGGTATCTGAGTGGCTTAAAAGTACAAGAAAACACTTCAAAAGTGACGTTTCTGAAGAATTTTAACAGTTTTCTTGTATCTACGAACGCCAGAATGCATAAAATTGACCTAAACGTCTCCTTTTCCTATTCTGAGTCGATTCTGCATGCTTTAAGTGTGTTTGGTGGCTCAGAACCATCAAAAAACGTTGAAATATAGTTCAAATTCAATAAAAATCGACAAAAATACAGTTTCTAGCTAAAATTTGATGGTTTCGTTGCACTTTCCGAGCCCGTAGGGTATCTGAGTGGCTTAAAAGTACAAGAAAACACTTCAAAAGTGACGTTTCTGAAGAATTTTAACAGTTTTCTTGTATCTACGAACGCCAGAATGCATAAAATTGACCTAAACGTCTCCTTTTCCTATTCTGAGTCGATTCTGCATGCTTTAAGTGTGTTTGGTGGCTCAGAACCATCAAAAAACGTTGAAATATAGTTCAAATTCAATAAAAATCGACAAAAATACAGTTTCTAGCTAAAATTTGATGGTTTCGTTGCACTTTCCGAGCCCGTAGGGTATCTGAGTGGCTTAAAAGTACAAGAAAACACTTCAAAAGTGACGTTTCTGAAGAATTTTAACAGTTTTCTTGTATCTACGAACGCCAGAATGCATAAAATTGACCTAAACGTCTCCTTTTCCTATTCTGAGTCGATTCTGCATGCTTTAAGTGTGTTTGGTGGCTCAGAACCATCAAAAAACGTTGAAATATAGTTCAAATTCAATAAAAATCGACAAAAATACAGTTTCTAGCTAAAATTTGATGGTTTCGTTGCACTTTCCGAGCCCGTAGGGTATCTGAGTGGCTTAAAAGTACAAGAAAACACTTCAAAAGTGACGTTTCTGAAGAATTTTAACAGTTTTCTTGTATCTACGAACGCCAGAATGCATAAAATTGACCTAAACGTCTCCTTTTCCTATTCTGAGTCGATTCTGCATGCTTTAAGTGTGTTTGGTGGCTCAGAACCATCAAAAAACGTTGAAATATAGTTCAAATTCAATAAAAATCGACAAAAATACAGTTTCTAGCTAAAATTTGATGGTTTCGTTGCACTTTCCGAGCCCGTAGGGTATCTGAGTGGCTTAAAAGTACAAGAAAACACTTCAAAAGTGACGTTTCTGAAGAATTTTAACAGTTTTCTTGTATCTACGAACGCCAGAATGCATAAAATTGACCTAAACGTCTCCTTTTCCTATTCTGAGTCGATTCTGCATGCTTTAAGTGTGTTTGGTGGCTCAGAACCATCAAAAAACGTTGAAATATAGTTCAAATTCAATAAAAATCGACAAAAATACAGTTTCTAGCTAAAATTTGATGGTTTCGTTGCACTTTCCGAGCCCGTAGGGTATCTGAGTGGCTTAAAAGTACAAGAAAACACTTCAAAAGTGACGTTTCTGAAGAATTTTAACAGTTTTCTTGTATCTACGAACGCCAGAATGCATAAAATTGACCTAAACGTCTCCTTTTCCTATTCTGAGTCGATTCTGCATGCTTTAAGTGTGTTTGGTGGCTCAGAACCATCAAAAAACGTTGAAATATAGTTCAAATTCAATAAAAATCGACAAAAATACAGTTTCTAGCTAAAATTTGATGGTTTCGTTGCACTTTCCGAGCCCGTAGGGTATCTGAGTGGCTTAAAAGTACAAGAAAACACTTCAAAAGTGACGTTTCTGAAGAATTTTAACAGTTTTCTTGTATCTACGAACGCCAGAATGCATAAAATTGACCTAAACGTCTCCTTTTCCTATTCTGAGTCGATTCTGCATGCTTTAAGTGTGTTTGGTGGCTCAGAACCATCAAAAAACGTTGAAATATAGTTCAAATTCAATAAAAATCGACAAAAATACAGTTTCTAGCTAAAATTTGATGGTTTCGTTGCACTTTCCGAGCCCGTAGGGTATCTGAGTGGCTTAAAAGTACAAGAAAACACTTCAAAAGTGACGTTTCTGAAGAATTTTAACAGTTTTCTTGTATCTACGAACGCCAGAATGCATAAAATTGACCTAAACGTCTCCTTTTCCTATTCTGAGTCGATTCTGCATGCTTTAAGTGTGTTTGGTGGCTCAGAACCATCAAAAAACGTTGAAATATAGTTCAAATTCAATAAAAATCGACAAAAATACAGTTTCTAGCTAAAATTTGATGGTTTCGTTGCACTTTCCGAGCCCGTAGGGTATCTGAGTGGCTTAAAAGTACAAGAAAACACTTCAAAAGTGACGTTTCTGAAGAATTTTAACAGTTTTCTTGTATCTACGAACGCCAGAATGCATAAAATTGACCAAAACGTCTCCTTTTCCTATTCTGAGTCGATTCTGCATGCTTTAAGTGTGTTTGGTGGCTCAGAACCATCAAAAAACGTTGAAATATAGTTCAAATTCAATAAAAATCGACAAAAATACAGTTTCTAGCTAAAATTTGATGGTTTCGTTGCACTTTCCGAGCCCGTAGGGTATCTGAGTGGCTTAAAAGTACAAGAAAACACTTCAAAAGTGACGTTTCTGAAGAATTTTAACAGTTTTCTTGTATCTACGAACGCCAGAATGCATAAAATTGACCTAAACGTCTCCTTTTCCTATTCTGAGTCGATTCTGCATGCTTTAAGTGTGTTTGGTGGCTCAGAACCATCAAAAAACGTTGAAATATAGTTCAAATTCAATAAAAATCGACAAAAATACAGTTTCTAGCTAAAATTTGATGGTTTCGTTGCACTTTCCGAGCCCGTAGGGTATCTGAGTGGCTTAAAAGTACAAGAAAACACTTCAAAAGTGACGTTTCTGAAGAATTTTAACAGTTTTCTTGTATCTACGAACGCCAGAATGCATAAAATTGACCTAAACGTCTCCTTTTCCTATTCTGAGTCGATTCTGCATGCTTTAAGTGTGTTTGGTGGCTCAGAACCATCAAAAAACGTTGAAATATAGTTCAAATTCAATAAAAATCGACAAAAATACAGTTTCTAGCTAAAATTTGATGGTTTCGTTGCACTTTCCGAGCCCGTAGGGTATCTGAGTGGCTTAAAAGTACAAGAAAACACTTCAAAAGTGACGTTTCTG
The DNA here is from genome assembly GCF_036711695.1 of Zophobas morio. Taxonomy (NCBI): domain Eukaryota; kingdom Metazoa; phylum Arthropoda; class Insecta; order Coleoptera; family Tenebrionidae; genus Zophobas; species Zophobas morio. The sequence continues at coordinate 25,305 of NW_026972396.1, read as the reverse complement.
AAGAATTTTAACAGTTTTCTTGTATCTACGAACGCCAGAATGCATAAAATTGACCTAAACGTCTCCTTTTCCTATTCTGAGTCGATTCTGCATGCTTTAAGTGTGTTTGGTGGCTCAGAACCATCAAAAAACGTTGAAATATAGTTCAAATTCAATAAAAATCGACAAAAATACAGTTTCTAGCTAAAATTTGATGGTTTCGTTGCACTTTCCGAGCCCGTAGGGTATCTGAGTGGCTTAAAAGTACAAGAAAACACTTCAAAAGTGACGTTTCTGAAGAATTTTAACAGTTTTCTTGTATCTACGAACGCCAGAATGCATAAAATTGACCTAAACGTCTCCTTTTCCTATTCTGAGTCGATTCTGCATGCTTTAAGTGTGTTTGGTGGCTCAGAACCATCAAAAAACGTTGAAATATAGTTCAAATTCAATAAAAATCGACAAAAATACAGTTTCTAGCTAAAATTTGATGGTTTCGTTGCACTTTCCGAGCCCGTAGGGTATCTGAGTGGCTTAAAAGTACAAGAAAACACTTCAAAAGTGACGTTTCTGAAGAATTTTAACAGTTTTCTTGTATCTACGAACGCCAGAATGCATAAAATTGACCTAAACGTCTCCTTTTCCTATTCTGAGTCGATTCTGCATGCTTTAAGTGTGTTTGGTGGCTCAGAACCATCAAAAAACGTTGAAATATAGTTCAAATTCAATAAAAATCGACAAAAATACAGTTTCTAGCTAAAATTTGATGGTTTCGTTGCACTTTCCGAGCCCGTAGGGTATCTGAGTGGCTTAAAAGTACAAGAAAACACTTCAAAAGTGACGTTTCTGAAGAATTTTAACAGTTTTCTTGTATCTACGAACGCCAGAATGCATAAAATTGACCTAAACGTCTCCTTTTCCTATTCTGAGTCGATTCTGCATGCTTTAAGTGTGTTTGGTGGCTCAGAACCATCAAAAAACGTTGAAATATAGTTCAAATTCAATAAAAATCGACAAAAATACAGTTTCTAGCTAAAATTTGATGGTTTCGTTGCACTTTCCGAGCCCGTAGGGTATCTGAGTGGCTTAAAAGTACAAGAAAACACTTCAAAAGTGACGTTTCTGAAGAATTTTAACAGTTTTCTTGTATCTACGAACGCCAGAATGCATAAAATTGACCTAAACGTCTCCTTTTCCTATTCTGAGTCGATTCTGCATGCTTTAAGTGTGTTTGGTGGCTCAGAACCATCAAAAAACGTTGAAATATAGTTCAAATTCAATAAAAATCGACAAAAATACAGTTTCTAGCTAAAATTTGATGGTTTCGTTGCACTTTCCGAGCCCGTAGGGTATCTGAGTGGCTTAAAAGTACAAGAAAACACTTCAAAAGTGACGTTTCTGAAGAATTTTAACAGTTTTCTTGTATCTACGAACGCCAGAATGCATAAAATTGACCTAAACGTCTCCTTTTCCTATTCTGAGTCGATTCTGCATGCTTTAAGTGTGTTTGGTGGCTCAGAACCATCAAAAAACGTTGAAATATAGTTCAAATTCAATAAAAATCGACAAAAATACAGTTTCTAGCTAAAATTTGATGGTTTCGTTGCACTTTCCGAGCCCGTAGGGTATCTGAGTGGCTTAAAAGTACAAGAAAACACTTCAAAAGTGACGTTTCTGAAGAATTTTAACAGTTTTCTTGTATCTACGAACGCCAGAATGCATAAAATTGACCTAAACGTCTCCTTTTCCTATTCTGAGTCGATTCTGCATGCTTTAAGTGTGTTTGGTGGCTCAGAACCATCAAAAAACGTTGAAATATAGTTCAAATTCAATAAAAATCGACAAAAATACAGTTTCTAGCTAAAATTTGATGGTTTCGTTGCACTTTCCGAGCCCGTAGGGTATCTGAGTGGCTTAAAAGTACAAGAAAACACTTCAAAAGTGACGTTTCTGAAGAATTTTAACAGTTTTCTTGTATCTACGAACGCCAGAATGCATAAAATTGACCTAAACGTCTCCTTTTCCTATTCTGAGTCGATTCTGCATGCTTTAAGTGTGTTTGGTGGCTCAGAACCATCAAAAAACGTTGAAATATAGTTCAAATTCAATAAAAATCGACAAAAATACAGTTTCTAGCTAAAATTTGATGGTTTCGTTGCACTTTCCGAGCCCGTAGGGTATCTGAGTGGCTTAAAAGTACAAGAAAACACTTCAAAAGTGACGTTTCTGAAGAATTTTAACAGTTTTCTTGTATCTACGAACGCCAGAATGCATAAAATTGACCTAAACGTCTCCTTTTCCTATTCTGAGTCGATTCTGCATGCTTTAAGTGTGTTTGGTGGCTCAGAACCATCAAAAAACGTTGAAATATAGTTCAAATTCAATAAAAATCGACAAAAATACAGTTTCTAGCTAAAATTTGATGGTTTCGTTGCACTTTCCGAGCCCGTAGGGTATCTGAGTGGCTTAAAAGTACAAGAAAACACTTCAAAAGTGACGTTTCTGAAGAATTTTAACAGTTTTCTTGTATCTACGAACGCCAGAATGCATAAAATGACCTAAACGTCTCCTTTTCCTATTCTGAGTCGATTCTGCATGCTTTAAGTGTGTTTGGTGGCTCAGAACCATCAAAAAACGTTGAAATATAGTTCAAATTCAATAAAAATCGACAAAAATACAGTTTCTAGCTAAAATTTGATGGTTTCGTTGCACTTTCCGAGCCCGTAGGGTATCTGAGTGGCTTAAAAGTACAAGAAAACACTTCAAAAGTGACGTTTCTGAAGAATTTTAACAGTTTTCTTGTATCTACGAACGCCAGAATGCATAAAATTGACCTAAACGTCTCCTTTTCCTATTCTGAGTCGATTCTGCATGCTTTAAGTGTGTTTGGTGGCTCAGAACCATCAAAAAACATTGAAATATAGTTCAAATTCAATAAAAATCGACAAAAATACAGTTTCTAGCTAAAATTTGATGGTTTCGTTGCACTTTCCGAGCCCGTAGGGTATCTGAGTGGCTTAAAAGTACAAGAAAACACTTCAAAAGTGACGCGTCTGAAGAATTTTAACAGTTTTCTTGTATCTACGAACGCCAGAATGCATAAAATTGACCTAAACGTCTCCTTTTCCTATTCTGAGTCGATTCTGCATGCTTTAAGTGTGTTTGGTGGCTCAGAACCATCAAAAAACGTTGAAATATAGTTCAAATTCAATAAAAATCGACAAAAATACAGTTTCTAGCTAAAATTTGATGGTTTCGTTGCACTTTCCGAGCCCGTAGGGTATCTGAGTGGCTTAAAAGTACAAGAAAACACTTCAAAAGTGACGTTTCTGAAGAATTTTAACAGTTTTCTTGTATCTACGAACGCCAGAATGCATAAAATTGACCTAAACGTCTCCTTTTCCTATTCTGAGTCGATTCTGCATGCTTTAAGTGTGTTTGGTGGCTCAGAACCATCAAAAAACGTTGAAGTATAGTTCAAATTCAATAAAAATCGACAAAAATACAGTTTCTAGCTAAAATTTGATGGTTTCGTTGCACTTTCCGAGCCCGTAGGGTATCTGAGTGGCTTAAAAGTACAAGAAAACACTTCAAAAGTGACGTTTCTGAAGAATTTTAACAGTTTTCTTGTATCTACGAACGCCAGAATGCATAAAATTGACCTAAACGTCTCCTTTTCCTATTCTGAGTCGATTCTGCATGCTTTAAGTGTGTTTGGTGGCTCAGAACCATCAAAAAACGTTGATATATAGTTCAAATTCAATAAAAATCGACAAAAATACAGTTTCTAGCTAAAATTTGATGGTTTCGTTGCACTTTCCGAGCCCGTAGGGTATCTGAGTGGCTTAAAAGTACAAGAAAACACTTCAAAAGTGACGTTTCTGAAGAATTTTAACAGTTTTCTTGTATCTACGAACGCCAGAATGCATAAAATTGACCTAAACGTCTCCTTTTCCTATTCTGAGTCGATTCTGCATGCTTTAAGTGTGTTTGGTGGCTCAGAACCATCAAAAAACGTTGAAATATAGTTCAAATTCAATAAAAATCGACAAAAATACAGTTTCTAGCTAAAATTTGATGGTTTCGTTGCACTTTCCGAGCCCGTAGGGTATCTGAGTGGCTTAAAAGTACAACAAAACACTTCAAAAGTGACGTTTCTGAAGAATTTTAACAGTTTTCTTGTATCTACGAACGCCAGAATGCATAAAATTGACCTAAACGTCTCCTTTTCCTATTCTGAGTCGATTCTGCATGCTTTAAGTGTGTTTGGTGGCTCAGAACCATCAAAAAACGTTGAAATATAGTTCAAATTCAATAAAAATCGACAAAAATACAGTTTCTAGCTAAAATTTGATGGTTTCGTTGCACTTTCCGAGCCCGTAGGGTATCTGAGTGGCTTAAAAGTACAAGAAAACACTTCAAAAGTGACGTTTCTGAAGAATTTTAACAGTTTTCTTGTATCTACGAACGCCAGAATGCATAAAATTGACCTAAACGTCTCCTTTTCCTATTCTGAGTCGATTCTGCATGCTTTAAGTGTGTTTGGTGGCTCAGAACCATCAAAAAACGTTGAAATATAGTTCAAATTCAATAAAAATCGACAAAAATACAGTTTCTAGCTAAAATTTGATGGTTTCGTTGCACTTTCCGAGCCCGTAGGGTATCTGAGTGGCTTAAAAGTACAAGAAAACACTTCAAAAGTGACGTTTCTGAAGAATTTTAACAGTTTTCTTGTATCTACGAACGCCAGAATGCATAAAATTGACCTAAACGTCTCCTTTTCCTATTCTGAGTCGATTCTGCATGCTTTAAGTGTGTTTGGTGGCTCAGAACCATCAAAAAACGTTGAAATATAGTTCAAATTCAATAAAAATCGACAAAAATACAGTTTCTAGCTAAAATTTGATGGTTTAGTTGCACTTTCCGAGCCCGTAGGGTATCTGAGTGGCTTAAAAGTACAAGAAAACACTTCAAAAGTGACGTTTCTGAAGAATTTTAACAGTTTTCTTGTATCTACGAACGCCAGAATGCATAAAATTGACCTAAACGTCTCCTTTTCCTATTCTGAGTCGATTCTGCATGCTTTAAGTGTGTTTGTTGGCTCAGAACCATCAAAAAACGTTGAAATATAGTTCAAATTCAATAAAAATCGACAAAAATACAGTTTCTAGCTAAAATTTGATGGTTTCGTTGCACTTTCCGAGCCCGTAGGGTATCTGAGTGGCTTAAAAGTACAAGAAAACACTTCAAAAGTGACGTTTCTAAAGAATTTTAACAGTTTTCTTGTATCTACGAACGCCAGAATGCATAAAATTGACCTAAACGTCTCCTTTTCCTATTCTGAGTCGATTCTGCATGCTTTAAGTGTGTTTGGTGGCTCAGAACCATCAAAAAACGTTGAAATATAGTTCAAATTCAATAAAAATCGACAAAAATACAGTTTCTAGCTAAAATTTGATGGTTTCGTTGCACTTTCCGAGCCCGTAGGGTATCTGAGTGGCTTAAAAGTACAAGAAAACACTTCAAAAGTGACGTTTCTGAAGAATTTTAACAGTTTTCTTGTATCTACGAACGCCAGAATGCATAAAATTGACCTAAACGTCTCCTTTTCCTATTCTGAGTCGATTTTGCATGCTTTAAGTGTGTTTGGTGGCTCAGAACCATCAAAAAACGTTGAAATATAGTTCAAATTCAATAAAAATTGACAAAAGTACAGTTTCTAGCAAAAATTTGATGGTTTCGTTGCACTTTCCGAGCCCGTAGGGTATCTGAGTGGCTTAAAATTACAAGAAAACACTTCAAAAGTGACGTTTCTGAAGAATTTTAACAGTTTTCTTGTATCTACGAACGCCAGAATGCATAAAATTGACCTAAACGTCTCCTTTTCCTATTCTGAGTCGATTCTGCATGCTTTAAGTGTGTTTGGTGGCTCAGAACCATCAAAAAACGTTGAAATATAGTTCAAATTCAATAAAAATTGACAAAAATACAGTTTCTAGCTAAAATTTGATGGTTTCGTTGCACTTTCCGAGCCCGTAGGGTATCTGAGTGGCTTAAAAGTACAAGAAAACACTTCAAAAGTGACGTTTCTGAAGAATTTTAACAGTTTTCTTGTATCTACGAACGCCAGAATGCATAAAATTGACCTAAACGTCTCCTTTTCCTATTCTGAGTCGATTCTGCATGCTTTAAGTGTGTTTGGTGGCTCAGAACCATCAAAAAACGTTGAAATATAGTTCAAATTCAATAAAAATCGACAAAAATACAGTTTCTAGCTAAAATTTGATGGTTTCGTTGCACTTTCCGAGCCCGTAGGGTATCTGAGTGGCTTAAAAGTACAAGAAAACACTTCAAAAGTGACGTTTCTGAAGAATTTTAACAGTTTTCTTGTATCTACGAACGCCAGAATGCATAAAATTGACCTAAACGTCTCCTTTTCCTATTCTGAGTCGATTCTGCATGCTTTAAGTGTGTTTGGTGGCTCAGAACCATCAAAAAACGTTGAAATATAGTTCAAATTCAATAAAAATCGACAAAAATACAGTTTCTAGCTAAAATTTGATGGTTTCGTTGCACTTTCCGAGCCCGTAGGGTATCTGAGTGGCTTAAAAGTACAAGAAAACACTTCAAAAGTGACGTTTCTGAAGAATTTTAACAGTTTTCTTGTATCTACGAACGCCAGAATGCATAAAATTGACCTAAACGTCTCCTTTTCCTATTCTGAGTCGATTCTGCATGCTTTAAGTGTGTTTGGTGGCTCAGAACCATCAAAAAACGTTGAAATATAGTTCAAATTCAATAAAAATCGACAAAAATACAGTTTCTAGCTAAAATTTGATGGTTTCGTTGCACTTTCCGAGCCCGTAGGGTATCTGAGTGGCTTAAAAGTACAAGAAAACACTTCAAAAGTGACGTTTCTGAAGAATTTTAACAGTTTTCTTGTATCTACGAACGCCAGAATGCATAAAATTGACCTAAACGTCTCCTTTTCCTATTCTGAGTCGATTCTGCATGCTTTAAGTGTGTTTGGTGGCTCAGAACCATCAAAAAACGTTGAAATATAGTTCAAATTCAATAAAAATCGACAAAAATACAGTTTCTAGCTAAAATTTGATGGTTTCGTTGCACTTTCCGAGCCCGTAGGGTATCTGAGTGGCTTAAAAGTACAAGAAAACACTTCAAAAGTGACGTTTCTGAAGAATTTTAACAGTTTTCTTGTATCTACGAACGCCAGAATGCATAAAATTGACCTAAACGTCTCCTTTTCCTATTCTGAGTCGATTCTGCATGCTTTAAGTGTGTTTGGTGGCTCAGAACCATCAAAAAACGTTGAAATATAGTTCAAATTCAATAAAAATTGACAAAAGTACAGTTTCTAGCAAAAATTTGATGGTTTCGTTGCACTTTCCGAGCCCGTAGGGTATCTGAGTGGCTTAAAATTACAAGAAAACACTTCAAAAGTGACGTTTCTGAAGAATTTTAACAGTTTTCTTGTATCTACGAACGCCAGAATGCATAAAATTGACCTAAACGTCTCCTTTTCCTATTCTGAGTCGATTCTGCATGCTTTAAGTGTGTTTGGTGGCTCAGAACCATCAAAAAACGTTGAAATATACACTCACCGGCAAAAAAAGCGAATCACCCAAAGTTTGTATTGAAAATGGTTCCTTTTTTAAACGTTTGGCTACAGTCAATATCAGTTTTGAAAAAATCACACAAAATATACTAACACTAGGTTTTTGGTTCTATTTTGTACATGATATGAACCTCAAATCTGAAGATGATAAGTTTTTTCCAACAATGAGATTTGCAGTTGTGACGTTTAGAGGGCATTAACAGACGGTTTGTCATTGTGATTTGATGAAAACTGTGTTTTTGTCAATTAACATGAGTATTGTGGCCATTAATGCAGCACGAGCAATTGCTCTTATTCAGGATGGTCGAAGTTAACGGTACGTTGCCAATACGTTAGGGGTATCACGAGTGAGCATTCACAGAACTGTACGACGGTTTAATGAGACTGGATCATACAGCCGAAGACCTGATTCGGGTCGCCCAAAGAAAACATCGGCTCGGGATGACCGTTTTTTAACGCTGACCGTGTTCCGTAATAGGGATACGACCGCAGTTGAGGCCAGAAATCAACTTGAAGAAACACGAGGAGTTAGTGTAAGTGAAAGAACTGTAAGAAAAAGGTTAACTGCAGCTGAATTGAGGGCCCGTAGACCTGCAAGTGGCCCAGAACTTCTCCCACGACACAGAGTAGCCCGACTTGCATTTGCTCGAGAACACGTTAACTCGGATCTTGCCCAATGGGACCAAGTACTCTTTACAGATGAGTCGCGTTTTTGTCTACGTTCTCCTGACGGCCGTCAAAGAGTATGGCAAAGAAGAGGCGAAAGGTAGGCTCAGTGCAATATTGTTTCCAGACTAAGTTTTCATGGAGGTTCAGTGATGGTCTGGGCAGGAATTTCTGCCGAGGCTCGCACAGAACTTGTAGTGGTGGATAGAGGCACAATGAATGCTGATCGATATGTAGCAAATATTCTTCAAGAGCATGTCGTACCTTTTGCTCCTTTTATTGGCGATAATTTTATTCTAATGCATGATAATGCTAGACCACATATCGCTAGAGTTGTACAAACCTACCTCGACGAATTCGGGATTTCACGTATGGAATGACCAGCAGGCAGTCCCGACCTGAATCCAATTGAGCATGTGTGGGACATGTTAGGTAGACGTATCAGAGCACGTGTGCCGGCCATACAACACATAAGAGATCTTGCAAATGCGCTAGTTGAAGAATTTGACCAATTAGCCCAGGCTGAGATTAGACACCTCATCGAAGGCATGGAAAGACGTATGGCAACCGTAATGCAAGCTAGAGGCGGCAACAGTCGTTATTAATGATATGTTAAGTAGTCTTTTGTTGGTTTAATGTAATGGATTTTCTGGTATTTTTTAATAAACTCGTAATTGTTGCAACTTCAGCGAAGGTCCCGTTACCTTCTCATCTCCTTTGTCCTAGATAAACTAATTTGTCTTATAAATGTGACGCACATCAGAATTTATTGAAGATTTCTACAAAAATACTAATGATTCGATTTTTTTGCCGGTGAGTGTAGTTCAAATTCAATAAAAATCGACAAAAATACAGTTTCCAGCTAAAATTTGATGGTTTCGTTGCACTTTCCGAGCCCGTAGGGTATCTGAGTGGCTTAAAAGTACAAGAAAACACTTCAAAAGTGACGTTTCTGAAGAATTTTAACAGTTTTCTTGTATCTACGAACGCCAGAATGCATAAAATTGACCTAAACGTCTCCTTTTCCTATTCTGAGTCGATTCTGCATGCTTTAAGTGTGTTTGGTGGCTCAGAACCATCAAAAAACGTTGAAATATAGTTCAAATTCAATAAAAATCGACAAAAATACAGTTTCTAGCTAAAATTTGATGGTTTCGTTGCACTTTCCGAGCCCGTAGGGTATCTGAGTGGCTTAAAAGTACAAGAAAACACTTCAAAAGTGACGTTTCTGAAGAATTTTAACAGTTTTCTTGTATCTACGAACGCCAGAATGCATAAAATTGACCTAAACGTCTCCTTTTCCTATTCTGAGTCGATTCTGCATGCTTTAAGTGTGTTTGGTGGCTCAGAACCATCAAAAAAAGTTGAAATATAGTTCAAATTCAATAAAAATCGACAAAAATACAGTTTCTAGCTAAAATTTGATGGTTTCGTTGCACTTTCCGAGCCCGTAGGGTATCTGAGTGGCTTAAAAGTACAAGAAAACACTTCAAAAGTGACGTTTCTGAAGAATTTTAACAGTTTTCTTGTATCTACGAACGCCAGAATGCATAAAATTGACCTAAACGTCTCCTTTTCCTATTCTGAGTCGATTCTGCATGCTTTAAGTGTGTTTGGTGGCTCAGAACCATCAAAAAACGTTGAAATATAGTTCAAATTCAATAAAAATCGACAAAAATACAGTTTCTAGCTAAAATTTGATGGTTTCGTTGCACTTTCCGTGCCCGTAGGGTATCTGAGTGGCTTAAAAGTACAAGAAAACACTTCAAAAGTGACGTTTCTGAAGAATTTTAACAGTTTTCTTGTATCTACGAACGCCAGAATGCATAAAATTGACCTAAACGTCTCCTTTTCCTATTCTGAGTCGATTCTGCATGCTTTAAGTGTGTTTGGTGGCTCAGAACCATCAAAAAACGTTGAAATATAGTTCAAATTCAATAAAAATCGACAAAAATACAGTTTCTAGCTAAAATTTGATGGTTTCGTTGCACTTTCCGAGCCCGCAGGGTATCTGAGTGGCTTAAAAGTACAAGAAAACACTTCAAAAGTGACGTTTCTGAAGAATTTTAACAGTTTTCTTGTATCTACGAACGCCAGAATGCATAAAATTGACCTAAACGTCTCCTTTTCCTATTCTGAGTCGATTCTGCATGCTTTAAGTGTGTTTGGTGGCTCAGAACCATCAAAAAACTTTGAAATATAGTTCAAATTCAATAAAAATCGACAAAAATACAGTTTCCAGCTAAAATTTGATGGTTTCGTTGCACTTTCCGAGCCCGCAGGGTATCTGAGTGGCTTAAAAGTACAAGAAAACACTTCAAAAGTGACGTTTCTGAAGAATTTTAACAGTTTTCTTGTATCTACGAACGCCAGAATGCATAAAATTGACCTAAACGTCTCCTTTTCCTATTCTGAGTCGATTCTGCATGCTTTAAGTGTGTTTGGTGGCTCAGAACCATCAAAAAAAGTTGAAATATAGTTCAAATTCAATAAAAATCGACAAAAATACAGTTTCTAGCTAAAATTTGATGGTTTCGTTGCACTTTCCGAGCCCGTAGGGTATCTGAGTGGCTTAAAAGTACAAGAAAACACTTCAAAAGTGACGTTTCTGAAGAATTTTAACAGTTTTCTTGTATCTACGAACGCCAGAATGCATAAAATTGACCTAAACGTCTCCTTTTCCTATTCTGAGTCGATTCTGCATGCTTTAAGTGTGTTTGGTGGCTCAGAACCATCAAAAAACGTTGAAATATAGTTCAAATTCAATAAAAATCGACAAAAATACAGTTTCTAGCTAAAATTTGATGGTTTCGTTGCACTTTCCGAGCCCGCAGGGTATCTGAGTGGCTTAAAAGTACAAGAAAACACTTCAAAAGTGACGTTTCTGAAGAATTTTAACAGTTTTCTTGTATCTACGAACGCCAGAATGCATAAAATTGACCTAAACGTCTCCTTTTCCTATTCTGAGTCGATTCTGCATGCTTTAAGTGTGTTTGGTGGCTCAGAACCATCAAAAAACTTTGAAATATAGTTCAAATTCAATAAAAATCGACAAAAATACAGTTTCCAGCTAAAATTTGATGGTTTCGTTGCACTTTCCGAGCCCGCAGGGTATCTGAGTGGCTTAAAAGTACAAGAAAACACTTCAAAAGTGACGTTTCTGAAGAATTTTAACAGTTTTCTTGTATCTACGAACGCCAGAATGCATAAAATTGACCTAAACGTCTCCTTTTCCTATTCTGAGTCGATTCTGCATGCTTTAAGTGTGTTTGGTGGCTCAGAACCATCAAAAAACTTTGAAATATAGTTCAAATTCAATAAAAATCGACAAAAATACAGTTTCCAGCTAAAATTTGATGGTTTCGTTGCACTTTCCGAGCCCGCAGGGTATCTGAGTGGCTTAAAAGTACAAGAAAACACTTCAAAAGTGACGTTTCTGAAGAATTTTTAACAGTTTTCTTGTATCTACGAACGCCAGAATGCATAAAATTGACCTAAACGTCTCCTTTTCCTATTCTGAGTCGATTCTGCATGCTTTAAGTGTGTTTGGTGGCTCAGAACCATCAAAAAACGTTGAAATATAGTTCAAATTCAATCAAAATCGACAAAAATACAGTTTCTAGCTAAATTTGATGGTTTCGTTGCACTTTCCGAGCCCGCAGGGTATCTGAGTGGCTTAAAAGTACAAGAAAACACTTCAAAAGTGACGTTTCTGAAGAATTTTAACAGTTTTCTTGTATCTACGAACGCCAGAATGCATAAAATTGACCTAAACGTCTCCTTTTCCTATTCTGAGTCGATTCTGCATGCTTTAAGTGTGTTTGGTGGCTCAGAACCATCAAAAAACGTTGAAATATACACTCACCGGCAAAAAAAGCGAATCACCCAAAGTTTGTATTGAAAATGGTTCCTTTTTTAAACGTTTGGCTACAGTCAATATCAGTTTTGAAAAAATCACACAAAATATACTAACACTAGGTTTTTGGTTCTATTTTGTACATGATATGAACCTCAAATCTGAAGATGATAAGTTTTTTCCAACAATGAGATTTGCAGTTGTGACGTTTAGAGGGCATTAACAGACGGTTTGTCATTGTGATTTGATGAAAACTGTGTTTTTGTCAATTAACATGAGTATTGTGGCCATTAATGCAGCACGAGCAATTGCTCTTATTCAGGATGGTCGAAGTTAACGGTACGTTGCCAATACGTTAGGGGTATCACGAGTGAGCATTCACAGAACTGTACGACGGTTTAATGAGACTGGATCATACAGCCGAAGACCTGATTCGGGTCGCCCAAAGAAAACATCGGCTCGGGATGACCGTTTTTTAACGCTGACCGTGTTCCGTAATAGGGATACGACCGCAGTTGAGGCCAGAAATCAACTTGAAGAAACACGAGGAGTTAGTGTAAGTGAAAGAACTGTAAGAAAAAGGTTAACTGCAGCTGAATTGAGGGCCCGTAGACCTGCAAGTGGCCCAGAACTTCTCCCACGACACAGAGTAGCCCGACTTGCATTTGCTCGAGAACACGTTAACTCGGATCTTGCCCAATGGGACCAAGTACTCTTTACAGATGAGTCGCGTTTTTGTCTACGTTCTCCTGACGGCCGTCAAAGAGTATGGCAAAGAAGAGGCGAAAGGTAGGCTCAGTGCAATATTGTTTCCAGACTAAGTTTTCATGGAGGTTCAGTGATGGTCTGGGCAGGAATTTCTGCCGAGGCTCGCACAGAACTTGTAGTGGTGGATAGAGGCACAATGAATGCTGATCGATATGTAGCAAATATTCTTCAAGAGCATGTCGTACCTTTTGCTCCTTTTATTGGCGATAATTTTATTCTAATGCATGATAATGCTAGACCACATATCGCTAGAGTTGTACAAACCTACCTCGACGAATTCGGGATTTCACGTATGGAATGACCAGCAGGCAGTCCCGACCTGAATCCAATTGAGCATGTGTGGGACATGTTAGGTAGACGTATCAGAGCACGTGTGCCGGCCATACAACACATAAGAGATCTTGCAAATGCGCTAGTTGAAGAATTTGACCAATTAGCCCAGGCTGAGATTAGACACCTCATCGAAGGCATGGAAAGACGTATGGCAACCGTAATGCAAGCTAGAGGCGGCAACAGTCGTTATTAATGATATGTTAAGTAGTCTTTTGTTGGTTTAATGTAATGGATTTTCTGGTATTTTTTAATAAACTCGTAATTGTTGCAACTTCAGCGAAGGTCCCGTTACCTTCTCATCTCCTTTGTCCTAGATAAACTAATTTGTCTTATAAATGTGACGCACATCAGAATTTATTGAAGATTTCTACAAAAATACTAATGATTCGATTTTTTTGCCGGTGAGTGTAGTTCAAATTCAATAAAAATCGACAAAAATACAGTTTCCAGCTAAAATTTGATGGTTTCGTTGCACTTTCCGAGCCCGTAGGGTATCTGAGTGGCTTAAAAGTACAAGAAAACACTTCAAAAGTGACGTTTCTGAAGAATTTTAACAGTTTTCTTGTATCTACGAACGCCAGAATGCATAAAATTGACCTAAACGTCTCCTTTTCCTATTCTGAGTCGATTCTGCATGCTTTAAGTGTGTTTGGTGGCTCAGAACCATCAAAAAACGTTGAAATATAGTTCAAATTCAATAAAAATCGACAAAAATACAGTTTCTAGCTAAAATTTGATGGTTTCGTTGCACTTTCCGAGCCCGTAGGGTATCTGAGTGGCTTAAAAGTACAAGAAAACACTTCAAAAGTGACGTTTCTGAAGAATTTTAACAGTTTTCTTGTATCTACGAACGCCAGAATGCATAAAATTGACCTAAACGTCTCCTTTTCCTATTCTGAGTCGATTCTGCATGCTTTAAGTGTGTTTGGTGGCTCAGAACCATCAAAAAAAGTTGAAATATAGTTCAAATTCAATAAAAATCGACAAAAATACAGTTTCTAGCTAAAATTTGATGGTTTCGTTGCACTTTCCGAGCCCGTAGGGTATCTGAGTGGCTTAAAAGTACAAGAAAACACTTCAAAAGTGACGTTTCTGAAGAATTTTAACAGTTTTCTTGTATCTACGAACGCCAGAATGCATAAAATTGACCTAAACGTCTCCTTTTCCTATTCTGAGTCGATTCTGCATGCTTTAAGTGTGTTTGGTGGCTCAGAACCATCAAAAAACGTTGAAATATAGTTCAAATTCAATAAAAATCGACAAAAATACAGTTTCTAGCTAAAATTTGATGGTTTCGTTGCACTTTCCGTGCCCGTAGGGTATCTGAGTGGCTTAAAAGTACAAGAAAACACTTCAAAAGTGACGTTTCTGAAGAATTTTAACAGTTTTCTTGTATCTACGAACGCCAGAATGCATAAAATTGACCTAAACGTCTCCTTTTCCTATTCTGAGTCGATTCTGCATGCTTTAAGTGTGTTTGGTGGCTCAGAACCATCAAAAAACGTTGAAATATAGTTCAAATTCAATAAAAATCGACAAAAATACAGTTTCTAGCTAAAATTTGATGGTTTCGTTGCACTTTCCGAGCCCGCAGGGTATCTGAGTGGCTTAAAAGTACAAGAAAACACTTCAAAAGTGACGTTTCTGAAGAATTTTAACAGTTTTCTTGTATCTACGAACGCCAGAATGCATAAAATTGACCTAAACGTCTCCTTTTCCTATTCTGAGTCGATTCTGCATGCTTTAAGTGTGTTTGGTGGCTCAGAACCATCAAAAAACGTTGAAATATAGTTCAAATTCAATCAAAATCGACAAAAATACAGTTTCTAGCTAAAATTTGATGGTTTCGTTGCACTTTCCGAGCCCGCAGGGTATCTGAGTGGCTTAAAAGTACAAGAAAACACTTCAAAAGTGACGTTTCTGAAGAATTTTAACAGTTTTCTTGTATCTACGAACGCCAGAATGCATAAAATTGACCTAAACGTCTCCTTTTCCTATTCTGAGTCGATTCTGCATGCTTTAAGTGTGTTTGGTGGCTCAGAACCATCAAAAAAAGTTGAAATATAGTTCAAATTCAATAAAAATCGACAAAAATACAGTTTCTAGCTAAAATTTGATGGTTTCGTTGCACTTTCCGAGCCCGTAGGGTATCTGAGTGGCTTAAAAGTACAAGAAAACACTTCAAAAGTGACGTTTCTGAAGAATTTTAACAGTTTTCTTGTATCTACGAACGCCAGAATGCATAAAATTGACCTAAACGTCTCCTTTTCCTATTCTGAGTCGATTCTGCATGCTTTAAGTGTGTTTGGTGGCTCAGAACCATCAAAAAACGTTGAAATATAGTTCAAATTCAATAAAAATCGACAAAAATACAGTTTCTAGCTAAAATTTGATGGTTTCGTTGCACTTTCCGTGCCCGTAGGGTATCTGAGTGGCTTAAAAGTACAAGAAAACACTTCAAAAGTGACGTTTCTGAAGAATTTTAACAGTTTTCTTGTATCTACGAACGCCAGAATGCATAAAATTGACCTAAACGTCTCCTTTTCCTATTCTGAGTCGATTCTGCATGCTTTAAGTGTGTTTGGTGGCTCAGAACCATCAAAAAACGTTGAAATATAGTTCAAATTCAATAAAAATCGACAAAAATACAGTTTCTAGCTAAAATTTGATGGTTTCGTTGCACTTTCCGAGCCCGCAGGGTATCTGAGTGGCTTAAAAGTACAAGAAAACACTTCAAAAGTGACGTTTCTGAAGAATTTTAACAGTTTTCTTGTATCTACGAACGCCAGAATGCATAAAATTGACCTAAACGTCTCCTTTTCCTATTCTGAGTCGATTCTGCATGCTTTAAGTGTGTTTGGTGGCTCAGAACCATCAAAAAACGTTGAAATATAGTTCAAATTCAATCAAAATCGACAAAAATACAGTTTCTAGCTAAAATTTGATGGTTTCGTTGCACTTTCCGAGCCCGCAGGGTATCTGAGTGGCTTAAAAGTACAAGAAAACACTTCAAAAGTGACGTTTCTGAAGAATTTTAACAGTTTTCTTGTATCTACGAACGCCAGAATGCATAAAATTGACCTAAACGTCTCCTTTTCCTATTCTGAGTCGATTCTGCATGCTTTAAGTGTGTTTGGTGGCTCAGAACCATCAAAAAACGTTGAAATATACACTCACCGGCAAAAAAAGCGAATCACCCAAAGTTTGTATTGAAAATGGTTCCTTTTTTAAACGTTTGGCTACAGTCAATATCAGTTTTGAAAAAATCACACAAAATATACTAACACTAGGTTTTTGGTTCTATTTTGTACATGATATGAACCTCAAATCTGAAGATGATAAGTTTTTTCCAACAATGAGATTTGCAGTTGTGACGTTTAGAGGGCATTAACAGACGGTTTGTCATTGTGATTTGATGAAAACTGTGTTTTTGTCAATTAACATGAGTATTGTGGCCATTAATGCAGCACGAGCAATTGCTCTTATTCAGGATGGTCGAAGTTAACGGTACGTTGCCAATACGTTAGGGGTATCACGAGTGAGCATTCACAGAACTGTACGACGGTTTAATGAGACTGGATCATACAGCCGAAGACCTGATTCGGGTCGCCCAAAGAAAACATCGGCTCGGGATGACCGTTTTTTAACGCTGACCGTGTTCCGTAATAGGGATACGACCGCAGTTGAGGCCAGAAATCAACTTGAAGAAACACGAGGAGTTAGTGTAAGTGAAAGAACTGTAAGAAAAAGGTTAACTGCAGCTGAATTGAGGGCCCGTAGACCTGCAAGTGGCCCAGAACTTCTCCCACGACACAGAGTAGCCCGACTTGCATTTGCTCGAGAACACGTTAACTCGGATCTTGCCCAATGGGACCAAGTACTCTTTACAGATGAGTCGCGTTTTTGTCTACGTTCTCCTGACGGCCGTCAAAGAGTATGGCAAAGAAGAGGCGAAAGGTAGGCTCAGTGCAATATTGTTTCCAGACTAAGTTTTCATGGAGGTTCAGTGATGGTCTGGGCAGGAATTTCTGCCGAGGCTCGCACAGAACTTGTAGTGGTGGATAGAGGCACAATGAATGCTGATCGATATGTAGCAAATATTCTTCAAGAGCATGTCGTACCTTTTGCTCCTTTTATTGGCGATAATTTTATTCTAATGCATGATAATGCTAGACCACATATCGCTAGAGTTGTACAAACCTACCTCGACGAATTCGGGATTTCACGTATGGAATGACCAGCAGGCAGTCCCGACCTGAATCCAATTGAGCATGTGTGGGACATGTTAGGTAGACGTATCAGAGCACGTGTGCCGGCCATACAACACATAAGAGATCTTGCAAATGCGCTAGTTGAAGAATTTGACCAATTAGCCCAGGCTGAGATTAGACACCTCATCGAAGGCATGGAAAGACGTATGGCAACCGTAATGCAAGCTAGAGGCGGCAACAGTCGTTATTAATGATATGTTAAGTAGTCTTTTGTTGGTTTAATGTAATGGATTTTCTGGTATTTTTTAATAAACTCGTAATTGTTGCAACTTCAGCGAAGGTCCCGTTACCTTCTCATCTCCTTTGTCCTAGATAAACTAATTTGTCTTATAAATGTGACGCACATCAGAATTTATTGAAGATTTCTACAAAAATACTAATGATTCGATTTTTTTGCCGGTGAGTGTAGTTCAAATTCAATAAAAATCGACAAAAATACAGTTTCCAGCTAAAATTTGATGGTTTCGTTGCACTTTCCGAGCCCGTAGGGTATCTGAGTGGCTTAAAAGTACAAGAAAACACTTCAAAAGTGACGTTTCTGAAGAATTTTAACAGTTTTCTTGTATCTACGAACGCCAGAATGCATAAAATTGACCTAAACGTCTCCTTTTCCTATTCTGAGTCGATTCTGCATGCTTTAAGTGTGTTTGGTGGCTCAGAACCATCAAAAAACGTTGAAATATAGTTCAAATTCAATAAAAATCGACAAAAATACAGTTTCTAGCTAAAATTTGATGGTTTCGTTGCACTTTCCGAGCCCGTAGGGTATCTGAGTGGCTTAAAAGTACAAGAAAACACTTCAAAAGTGACGTTTCTGAAGAATTTTAACAGTTTTCTTGTATCTACGAACGCCAGAATGCATAAAATTGACCTAAACGTCTCCTTTTCCTATTCTGAGTCGATTCTGCATGCTTTAAGTGTGTTTGGTGGCTCAGAACCATCAAAAAAAGTTGAAATATAGTTCAAATTCAATAAAAATCGACAAAAATACAGTTTCTAGCTAAAATTTGATGGTTTCGTTGCACTTTCCGAGCCCGTAGGGTATCTGAGTGGCTTAAAAGTACAAGAAAACACTTCAAAAGTGACGTTTCTGAAGAATTTTAACAGTTTTCTTGTATCTACGAACGCCAGAATGCATAAAATTGACCTAAACGTCTCCTTTTCCTATTCTGAGTCGATTCTGCATGCTTTAAGTGTGTTTGGTGGCTCAGAACCATCAAAAAACGTTGAAATATAGTTCAAATTCAATAAAAATCGACAAAAATACAGTTTCTAGCTAAAATTTGATGGTTTCGTTGCACTTTCCGTGCCCGTAGGGTATCTGAGTGGCTTAAAAGTACAAGAAAACACTTCAAAAGTGACGTTTCTGAAGAATTTTAACAGTTTTCTTGTATCTACGAACGCCAGAATGCATAAAATTGACCTAAACGTCTCCTTTTCCTATTCTGAGTCGATTCTGCATGCTTTAAGTGTGTTTGGTGGCTCAGAACCATCAAAAAACGTTGAAATATAGTTCAAATTCAATAAAAATCGACAAAAATACAGTTTCTAGCTAAAATTTGATGGTTTCGTTGCACTTTCCGAGCCCGCAGGGTATCTGAGTGGCTTAAAAGTACAAGAAAACACTTCAAAAGTGACGTTTCTGAAGAATTTTAACAGTTTTCTTGTATCTACGAACGCCAGAATGCATAAAATTGACCTAAACGTCTCCTTTTCCTATTCTGAGTCGATTCTGCATGCTTTAAGTGTGTTTGGTGGCTCAGAACCATCAAAAAACGTTGAAATATAGTTCAAATTCAATCAAAATCGACAAAAATACAGTTTCTAGCTAAAATTTGATGGTTTCGTTGCACTTTCCGAGCCCGCAGGGTATCTGAGTGGCTTAAAAGTACAAGAAAACACTTCAAAAGTGACGTTTCTGAAGAATTTTAACAGTTTTCTTGTATCTACGAACGCCAGAATGCATAAAATTGACCTAAACGTCTCCTTTTCCTATTCTGAGTCGATTCTGCATGCTTTAAGTGTGTTTGGTGGCTCAGAACCATCAAAAAAAGTTGAAATATAGTTCAAATTCAATAAAAATCGACAAAAATACAGTTTCTAGCTAAAATTTGATGGTTTCGTTGCACTTTCCGAGCCCGTAGGGTATCTGAGTGGCTTAAAAGTACAAGAAAACACTTCAAAAGTGACGTTTCTGAAGAATTTTAACAGTTTTCTTGTATCTACGAACGCCAGAATGCATAAAATTGACCTAAACGTCTCCTTTTCCTATTCTGAGTCGATTCTGCATGCTTTAAGTGTGTTTGGTGGCTCAGAACCATCAAAAAACGTTGAAATATAGTTCAAATTCAATAAAAATCGACAAAAATACAGTTTCTAGCTAAAATTTGATGGTTTCGTTGCACTTTCCGTGCCCGTAGGGTATCTGAGTGGCTTAAAAGTACAAGAAAACACTTCAAAAGTGACGTTTCTGAAGAATTTTAACAGTTTTCTTGTATCTACGAACGCCAGAATGCATAAAATTGACCTAAACGTCTCCTTTTCCTATTCTGAGTCGATTCTGCATGCTTTAAGTGTGTTTGGTGGCTCAGAACCATCAAAAAACGTTGAAATATAGTTCAAATTCAATAAAAATCGACAAAAATACAGTTTCTAGCTAAAATTTGATGGTTTCGTTGCACTTTCCGAGCCCGCAGGGTATCTGAGTGGCTTAAAAGTACAAGAAAACACTTCAAAAGTGACGTTTCTGAAGAATTTTAACAGTTTTCTTGTATCTACGAACGCCAGAATGCATAAAATTGACCTAAACGTCTCCTTTTCCTATTCTGAGTCGATTCTGCATGCTTTAAGTGTGTTTGGTGGCTCAGAACCATCAAAAAACGTTGAAATATAGTTCAAATTCAATCAAAATCGACAAAAATACAGTTTCTAGCTAAAATTTGATGGTTTCGTTGCACTTTCCGAGCCCGCAGGGTATCTGAGTGGCTTAAAAGTACAAGAAAACACTTCAAAAGTGACGTTTCTGAAGAATTTTAACAGTTTTCTTGTATCTACGAACGCCAGAATGCATAAAATTGACCTAAACGTCTCCTTTTCCTATTCTGAGTCGATTCTGCATGCTTTAAGTGTGTTTGGTGGCTCAGAACCATCAAAAAACGTTGAAATATACACTCACCGGCAAAAAAGCGAATCACCCAAAGTTTGTATTGAAAATGGTTCCTTTTTTAAACGTTTGGCTACAGTCAATATCAGTTTTGAAAAAATCACACAAAATATACTAACACTAGGTTTTTGGTTCTATTTTGTACATGATATGAACCTCAAATCTGAAGATGATAAGTTTTTTCCAACAATGAGATTTGCAGTTGTGACGTTTAGAGGGCATTAACAGACGGTTTGTCATTGTGATTTGATGAAAACTGTGTTTTTGTCAATTAACATGAGTATTGTGGCCATTAATGCAGCACGAGCAATTGCTCTTATTCAGGATGGTCGAAGTTAACGGTACGTTGCCAATACGTTAGGGGTATCACGAGTGAGCATTCACAGAACTGTACGACGGTTTAATGAGACTGGATCATACAGCCGAAGACCTGATTCGGGTCGCCCAAAGAAAACATCGGCTCGGGATGACCGTTTTTTAACGCTGACCGTGTTCCGTAATAGGGATACGACCGCAGTTGAGGCCAGAAATCAACTTGAAGAAACACGAGGAGTTAGTGTAAGTGAAAGAACTGTAAGAAAAAGGTTAACTGCAGCTGAATTGAGGGCCCGTAGACCTGCAAGTGGCCCAGAACTTCTCCCACGACACAGAGTAGCCCGACTTGCATTTGCTCGAGAACACGTTAACTCGGATCTTGCCCAATGGGACCAAGTACTCTTTACAGATGAGTCGCGTTTTTGTCTACGTTCTCCTGACGGCCGTCAAAGAGTATGGCAAAGAAGAGGCGAAAGGTAGGCTCAGTGCAATATTGTTTCCAGACTAAGTTTTCATGGAGGTTCAGTGATGGTCTGGGCAGGAATTTCTGCCGAGGCTCGCACAGAACTTGTAGTGGTGGATAGAGGCACAATGAATGCTGATCGATATGTAGCAAATATTCTTCAAGAGCATGTCGTACCTTTTGCTCCTTTTATTGGCGATAATTTTATTCTAATGCATGATAATGCTAGACCACATATCGCTAGAGTTGTACAAACCTACCTCGACGAATTCGGGATTTCACGTATGGAATGACCAGCAGGCAGTCCCGACCTGAATCCAATTGAGCATGTGTGGGACATGTTAGGTAGACGTATCAGAGCACGTGTGCCGGCCATACAACACATAAGAGATCTTGCAAATGCGCTAGTTGAAGAATTTGACCAATTAGCCCAGGCTGAGATTAGACACCTCATCGAAGGCATGGAAAGACGTATGGCAACCGTAATGCAAGCTAGAGGCGGCAACAGTCGTTATTAATGATATGTTAAGTAGTCTTTTGTTGGTTTAATGTAATGGATTTTCTGGTATTTTTTAATAAACTCGTAATTGTTGCAACTTCAGCGAAGGTCCCGTTACCTTCTCATCTCCTTTGTCCTAGATAAACTAATTTGTCTTATAAATGTGACGCACATCAGAATTTATTGAAGATTTCTACAAAAATACTAATGATTCGATTTTTTTGCCGGTGAGTGTAGTTCAAATTCAATAAAAATCGACAAAAATACAGTTTCCAGCTAAAATTTGATGGTTTCGTTGCACTTTCCGAGCCCGTAGGGTATCTGAGTGGCTTAAAAGTACAAGAAAACACTTCAAAAGTGACGTTTCTGAAGAATTTTAACAGTTTTCTTGTATCTACGAACGCCAGAATGCATAAAATTGACCTAAACGTCTCCTTTTCCTATTCTGAGTCGATTCTGCATGCTTTAAGTGTGTTTGGTGGCTCAGAACCATCAAAAAACGTTGAAATATAGTTCAAATTCAATAAAAATCGACAAAAATACAGTTTCTAGCTAAAATTTGATGGTTTCGTTGCACTTTCCGAGCCCGTAGGGTATCTGAGTGGCTTAAAAGTACAAGAAAACACTTCAAAAGTGACGTTTCTGAAGAATTTTAACAGTTTTCTTGTATCTACGAACGCCAGAATGCATAAAATTGACCTAAACGTCTCCTTTTCCTATTCTGAGTCGATTCTGCATGCTTTAAGTGTGTTTGGTGGCTCAGAACCATCAAAAAAAGTTGAAATATAGTTCAAATTCAATAAAAATCGACAAAAATACAGTTTCTAGCTAAAATTTGATGGTTTCGTTGCACTTTCCGAGCCCGTAGGGTATCTGAGTGGCTTAAAAGTACAAGAAAACACTTCAAAAGTGACGTTTCTGAAGAATTTTAACAGTTTTCTTGTATCTACGAACGCCAGAATGCATAAAATTGACCTAAACGTCTCCTTTTCCTATTCTGAGTCGATTCTGCATGCTTTAAGTGTGTTTGGTGGCTCAGAACCATCAAAAAACGTTGAAATATAGTTCAAATTCAATAAAAATCGACAAAAATACAGTTTCTAGCTAAAATTTGATGGTTTCGTTGCACTTTCCGTGCCCGTAGGGTATCTGAGTGGCTTAAAAGTACAAGAAAACACTTCAAAAGTGACGTTTCTGAAGAATTTTAACAGTTTTCTTGTATCTACGAACGCCAGAATGCATAAAATTGACCTAAACGTCTCCTTTTCCTATTCTGAGTCGATTCTGCATGCTTTAAGTGTGTTTGGTGGCTCAGAACCATCAAAAAACGTTGAAATATAGTTCAAATTCAATAAAAATCGACAAAAATACAGTTTCTAGCTAAAATTTGATGGTTTCGTTGCACTTTCCGAGCCCGCAGGGTATCTGAGTGGCTTAAAAGTACAAGAAAACACTTCAAAAGTGACGTTTCTGAAGAATTTTAACAGTTTTCTTGTATCTACGAACGCCAGAATGCATAAAATTGACCTAAACGTCTCCTTTTCCTATTCTGAGTCGATTCTGCATGCTTTAAGTGTGTTTGGTGGCTCAGAACCATCAAAAAACTTTGAAATATAGTTCAAATTCAATAAAAATCGACAAAAATACAGTTTCCAGCTAAAATTTGATGGTTTCGTTGCACTTTCCGAGCCCGCAGGGTATCTGAGTGGCTTAAAAGTACAAGAAAACACTTCAAAAGTGACGTTTCTGAAGAATTTTAACAGTTTTCTTGTATCTACGAACGCCAGAATGCATAAAATTGACCTAAACGTCTCCTTTTCCTATTCTGAGTCGATTCTGCATGCTTTAAGTGTGTTTGGTGGCTCAGAACCATCAAAAAACTTTGAAATATACTTCAAATTCAATAAAAATCGACAAAAATACAGTTTCCAGCTAAAATTTGATGGTTTCGTTGCACTTTCCGAGCCCGTAGGGTATCTGAGTGGCTTAAAAGTACAAGAAAACACTTCAAAAGTGACGTTTCTGAAGAATTTTAACAGTTTTCTTGTATCTACGAACGCCAGAATGCATAAAATTGACCTAAACGTCTCCTTTTCCTATTCTGAGTCGATTCTGCATGCTTTAAGTGTGTTTGGTGGCTCAGAACCATCAAAAAATGTTGAAATATAGTTCAAATTCAATCAAAATCGACAAAAATACAGTTTCTAGCTAAAATTTGATGGTTTCGTTGCACTTTCCGAGCCCGCAGGGTATCTGAGTGGCTTAAAAGTACAAGAAAACACTTCAAAAGTGACGTTTCTGAAGAATTTTAACAGTTTTCTTGTATCTACGAACGCCAGAATGCTTAAAATTGACCTAAACGTCTCCTTTTCCTATTCTGAGTCGATTCTGCATGCTTTAAGTGTGTTTGGTGGCTCAGAACCATCAAAAAACGTTGAAATATACACTCACCGGCAAAAAAAGCGAATCACCCAAAGTTTGTATTGAAAATGGTTCCTTTTTTAAACGTTTGGCTACAGTCAATATCAGTTTTGAAAAAATCACACAAAATATACTAACACTAGGTTTTTGGTTCTATTTTGTACATGATATGAACCTCAAATCTGAAGATGATAAGTTTTTTCCAACAATGAGATTTGCAGTTGTGACGTTTAGAGGGCATTAACAGACGGTTTGTCATTGTGATTTGATGAAAACTGTGTTTTTGTCAATTAACATGAGTATTGTGGCCATTAATGCAGCACGAGCAATTGCTCTTATTCAGGATGGTCGAAGTTAACGGTACGTTGCCAATACGTTAGGGGTATCACGAGTGAGCATTCACAGAACTGTACGACGGTTTAATGAGACTGGATCATACAGCCGAAGACCTGATTCGGGTCGCCCAAAGAAAACATCGGCTCGGGATGACCGTTTTTTAACGCTGACCGTGTTCCGTAATAGGGATACGACCGCAGTTGAGGCCAGAAATCAACTTGAAGAAACACGAGGAGTTAGTGTAAGTGAAAGAACTGTAAGAAAAAGGTTAACTGCAGCTGAATTGAGGGCCCGTAGACCTGCAAGTGGCCCAGAACTTCTCCCACGACACAGAGTAGCCCGACTTGCATTTGCTCGAGAACACGTTAACTCGGATCTTGCCCAATGGGACCAAGTACTCTTTACAGATGAGTCGCGTTTTTGTCTACGTTCTCCTGACGGCCGTCAAAGAGTATGGCAAAGAAGAGGCGAAAGGTAGGCTCAGTGCAATATTGTTTCCAGACTAAGTTTTCATGGAGGTTCAGTGATGGTCTGGGCAGGAATTTCTGCCGAGGCTCGCACAGAACTTGTAGTGGTGGATAGAGGCACAATGAATGCTG